>NC_088804.1:23475486-23580486 GCF_011386835.1 Chrysemys picta bellii | reverse complement strand
CCACAATAGTATGATTAGCAGATGAATGAAATGAATATTCAGTGTCTCTCTCTGCTGTACAATACAAAACAAAATGGAAACATCCTGTAGAGGGAAATACTGAAGTCTTTACTCAGTTCCTAGTCCTAACTCAGGCAAAACTCTCTTATTGTAGCCACTAGTAGTCCCTAAGTAGGGCTGAATAGAAACTGAGTAAGGACACCAGGTGTTGACCCATAACAAAGTCTCTTTTCATGGAGCAACTTCATTGTAAGTGGAGTTTCACAAAGCTGAAATTGCTATTTGCACAATGCAGTGCATTGAAACAGTTTGGGAATTTCATTGTACTTCACTGTTCACATATTGCACAGAGTTCATTATAAGCAGGAGGTGCACCTAAAACTGCTATTGAAGCCACTGTAAAAGTGACTTCAATGGGAATTTGGGGTTCACAAGGAATGAAAGATTAGGCTTGAAGGCCTTTTAATATAGGGAAAGAATTAACCAATGCATTTTGAATGTCTTGAACCACTATGATAATTTAAAAAATACTCCATTAGAATGATTTCTACACTCCAATTGAAATAATTTTTAAGGTAAAATCATTATTGTACACCTGAGTTTTCAAATGTAGCATGGAGGTTTTGCTACACATCCAGAGATCCATGTTTATTTTTCATCTTGCTAATACTAACACAGAGCCACTGTTCAGGTCATTAAAAAGGTTGCAAGATAAGTACAAATTAAAAGCAACCAGGAACATGGGAAGATTACAGAGAGTAAAGGTGTAAGATTTTTTTCCTAACATTCTCAGAAATTCTAAGTAATAATTAGAAGAATAGAATCAGAGAAATTTGGGGAGAGGAGATACCGTTCAGAAACAGATTTCTGAGACAATTAAATGGTCATTTTGTCACTGCATTTGCTGTTTCCACTCCACTATACAAAACATTTGCTGAGAAGAGCAGGGTAGAAGCAGAATGGTTTGATTACGGCATTTGATCATATGAAGAAACTAAAGTTCCCTTACAACATCTGTTTGCTTAGTGAAGGATTATAATAATTAAGAGCTATTAGAGCCATATTGAGAACTTTTATGTTCATGCCTACTTATCCTAGAGTTGGCTGTGAATCTTGTATTAGTTTGTCGAATGCCCTATATACTTCCCAGTGATTAAAAAATGCTATCCAAATGTTGATACCAAGCCAGGAGTTGTGGTGTTGTTTTTGTTTGTTTGTTTTTGTTTTTAGAATCCATTCATTTAAAGGGTTTAGTGAAATATGCACATAACCTTGTGCTGTTAACAACATTTTTCCAAATAGATTAGTGTTTCCTGAGGATTTGATGGAATAATTTTGCCAACAAAAAGAAATTGATAATTTTGAGGTCCGAAAACTACCACGTAAAGTGTGTCAATAACTAAATATATGGTCCAAATCCAAACTATGGTTAAGGCTACAATACTGTCTGTCCATCTCTCCCTGCGGACACATGACTCTCATTGTATTATACACCTGTATAGAGTGGAGAATTCAACACAGTTCTGTATATTGCACCCAAGGAACCTGCCCTGGAAACCAGCAGGAACTGGAGTTATGTCTTGCTTAGAATTGGTCACATTATTCATAGTCAGTAATTCATACAAGAAATTTAACTTGTAGTTGAAATAGCTGCAAATAGACTAATTTTACTAGTTTATTTGTTAATTGGAATTGTTCCGTTTATGTGAATCTTTGCTTGTGAACTATTCACTTCAGCAATTAATGATTTACCATTTGTAATTGACTGCTTTGCTTGGTATTGTTCCTACTTTCTGGTTGGCTGATTGATACTTGAAATATTATAAGCGGGAGGAGTACAGATATTGAATACCCATATTCACCTGTGAATAGCTCTGTTCTTTGGCAAATAGGTGTATTTTTACAGAGAACAACCATTCTCTAATAATTTGTGTGAGCTGAGCTAGGTGGGTGGGTGAACTGTTTGCCTTCACATGTATGAGACGTGAACAAAAAAGGACATGAATGTGGTCAAAGCAAACAGCAGTTCAGAACCTGAATGAATGGTCACAAGCACTATTTTTCTGGTTGCCTTGATCTAACTGTGATGCTGCTCATAAAGGACAGGATGAGTAGTGTCTCAAAGGGGGCAAGGAGGAGGCAAGGTCCTAGCTCTGTCCCACAAAGGTGTATGGCAATGGTCATACTTGTTCTTTGGTCCTTGGAGCTGCATGAAGCAGAATGCCTCCTGGGGCTCCCTCTAAGGCAGTGTGGCTTTACACTGCTCCTAGTGTAAATGACACAGTAGGGCACACAGAGTATGGACCAAATTCTGTGCTCTAACGCCTGTTCACCTATTTCATGACCGAAACAGAGAAGAATTTGGTCCACTGTCTCTATGAACTTGCTTGGGACAAAGAAATCCAGGTGTCGTTTGCATCCATCACAAGTTAGTTGTGTTATATGGGTGTAAATGAGAGTTGGTGGCTCCTGAACTGTCTCTATTGCCAAACTATTATTCTTGCTGTGACAATTCTTAGTTTAAAATAGGTATTTAATTCATTTCTGAACAGCACAATATGATGTATAGAAGCATGTTTCTTTGATTCTGCTAGTACTCAGCATGTTGTCCAGGCTGGTGGCTTAGATGTAATGATGAGTTTCTTTTTTAGGGCCTACATTGCTCTCTGGTCAGCAATTTCATGTAGAAAAGGGCAGTGGGGGCTGATGTCGTTATGCAAGCAGGTCCAACTCTTTAGCAACTCCTCATCCAATCTGGCACCTAGAAGAGAATGCTGTAGTGTGACGTGCTGATAAGCTGTTCAACATGTTGGACAGGTGTGGTGTGAGATCTCATATGTGGGTGATTTTAACTGGTTTCAGGAACACTGGTGCCCTGCTCAAAAGATGTGCTGCAGGGAGTGAAGGCCTCATGCAGAAACCAGGGCAAAACACCAGCTTGGAGTTGACAGAGGTGTGATCTGTCAGCTGATTCTAGTCTCTTAGAACAGATCCTTCCCTATTGCTTACCTCAAGTTCCGCTCTATGCTGAGAGCAGAAAACTATTTGTGGGAGAGTTTAGGCAGTGCCTCTTCTTGACTCACTAAGCAATTCCTACATTCGCTGCTGCTGAATGCAGATTGCTGGCCATGTGCAGATCTTGCTGCTATCAAATAATAGTTTGCTCCAGAGATTTGTGATCACAAATTCTGGGCTTTGCGCAATGGACACAATTGTGGGCATTTCACTGGGGAATTCAATCTTAATTATTTTTAAAGATTAAAAGTGTCAATTATTTCTAGTTTTGTGCACGTGCAGAGGAAGTTTAGGAACAGAAACTAGAACTCCAGACTCCTGGTCCTGTTCTACTTATGTGTTTTGCCTGTATCCCTTCATTATAGAAACTAACTTAACAGGTAATTTAAGAATTCTAGGTTCCTTTCCTAGACTTTCTATGTGACCTTAAGCAAGTAGCTTAACTCTCTGTGTCTTCATTTATCCTTTCCACAAAATGGGGATAACAGCTCTTACCTATACTACAAGGGTGCTGAGAGGAATAGTACATTAATGCATGTTAAAGCTGTTGAGCTCCTTGAATGGAGGGCCTGAATAGAAAGGCCAAGAAGTTATAAAAATTCATCTGCTATAATAACTTCAGTTTTTCAGGTGTTTGTTAACTGTGTTTATTACTACTTGCCCTGGGGAAGTCACATTGTGACTAAGGAAATAATATAAATGAGAGATATGAAGAATCATCTTTGACTTACCAAACTTTAAGCAGTAGTTGGTTTCAGACAGGAGAATGCCTTCCTTATCCGAATAAGTAACCTGAGTAAGTGCCTTCTGACTTCTTAGTCTCGTTTGTTGGATATGCATGTTCCAAACTTCATAACACATGGAGATGAGATATGTGAGATTTTTCAGACAGAAGTTTACTGAACCTGAGTAATTTGAATGGGAGATTTGGGTTCTGCTGCTCTTTCATTTTAACTACACTTAAAAGCAAGGAAGCATGGGATCCAAGTGACATGAGAATAAGGTGCTTAGTGTAGATTTCCTTCACTCTGTGTTTAGGCTGGTCCACGTTTCAGTGTAGCAGAAAGTGTTCTTATTATCATCTGTTCCCTATGTATTCATGTCTATGTAATTCTCTCCTCTAATGCTAACAGTTGATTTGAGCTCTCTGAAGTTGCTCCAAATGTAATACCAGTACAGGATGCTGGATTAGAGCAGCTGGCTTGCTTCCTGTGGCCTATTTCTGAGCTTTCTGTATCAGACAGCTGCAGTACTTTCAGCAAAGAACCAAATGCTAGTACACTTCAAAGTTTCTGGCGCCTAATGATAGCCACCCATTACACTGGCATGCTGTCACATCCATCCCCACTCCGATCCCCAATAATTTAATACCACATTATTATTGGCATGAAGAAGCTGCAGATTTATTAACACACAAAATATCCAACTAAACAAGCATTAATCATGCACATTACATCAAATTAACATGTAGAAAATTAATATTCTTGACCTTGCCAGTGGGCAGAATAATAAATCTTGGAGTAGAATATTACTAGTGGAAGGTTCCAACTACTCCAGCCAATGTGTGAGAGAAGCATGGATCTCTCCACATGGAAATAACATTTCATTCCAACTACAGACAGTCCCGCCCCTATGAAACAGAGCCTCTGACTTCTCTAAGCAGGAATAATAGCTAGATTGCCACGCCTCTTGTAAAGAAAGCATTGCCATTCACCATTTATGTTGCCACTCTTGGGGGAGGGAGAAAAAAAGGCAGTCCACCCCTAATTTCTGTTACATAGTAAGGCACTTCTGAAAGGTGCAGATTGACAACAACTTGGGGGTCTTCTTTTTAATCCAAAGAATTGGTACAGTCTGGACAATGATGGTACAAGCCTTTCCACAGCATTCACCATCTCTAGGCTTCAGGGAGAATTTCAGTGTCCATAGCCCATTCAGTGCTCCACCTCTATGCAGAGAATGCCAGTTCTGTTTTTGTTTTTTTTTTGTGATGTTTGTATACATCTTCAAGGAACTGGACTGAGATACCAATTCATTTTTCCTATGTTTCAAAATTTCCATCAGACAGTAATCATTTTCATTCATTACCAGCCTAGGCTGGTTTTCATCCAGTGATCTATTCTAAAGGTGAAAAGTTCCATTCCAAAACCCGTGAGCTGTTCCCTTCTATATCCCTCACTTTCTTAGTTATTTCATACAAAAATATACAGGCAGACCAACAACAGGATATCCCTTGTCTGTTACTGATAGCAGTGAACACTCATTGTGTATGTCTGGTCTGTAATTTATGTGCTGTCTATTGAAAGAAAATAAAATTTTTCTATTGTTGTGCTCAACATTTTGCGCTGCAGTCAGATCCCTGTCCTAAGAACCAGCCATATCAATTCAGACTGTGATCTCCTGAGATCTCAGACAATAAGCAACATCAGGCCTGGTCATGATCATTTCTGCTCCCAACCCCTTTCTTTTGTCCTCCTTTTTTAATGGAAGAATTTAAACTGCTTCATATTTTTTAAGGGCTTTGAAGCTTCTGCAAGGTACACTGAAAATCAACTGACTGCTTGGGCCCTTCAAACAGATGCATTTTTATATCTTCTATAGATAAATATGCATATAGAGCAGATTCTGCTTCCCCTTTCTTCCTCTGCAGAACATGGTTCTGCTGCTGGTTGAGCAAGGGATGGAATGCCCTTTTATGGGCCCTGTGTACCATGTTGGTCAGTGACTTCTATGCTGCCGCCCAAGGGTTTTTAAGGTGGAGTGGAGGATATGCTAGGGTGTGGCTGGTGAATCTGTCACAAAGCGGATTCACTGGCTGAAAATGTGACACCGATGTATGGAAGCAACCTGAATTTCTTAGGGTGCAGTGATGGCCGTGGAGCAGCTCCATAACCAGCGAGGGGGATTTTGTTATACGGGGCTTGGCACCAGGAATTACCCATAATAAGTACAAAGAGAATATAATATAAGACAGTATTATATGGCTTCTTTGGAGTGGAGAGGGAGAATTGTGTAACTCATAAGTATTTGAGCAAAGTGAAACCCTCTTGAGTTGTGCTGTGGTCTTTCCAAACTAATTAAATTAGAGCTGTCCCTGTCAAGAGTCAGTTTGGGCAGGAGGGAGGCTGTGTTCACAGTGTGGGAAGAACCCCGACATAAACAGGTGCAAATCCATTGGCTTCAGTGGAGTTGTTCTTGCTTACATCAGGGTTGAATTTGGCCCAGGGCATCAGCAGAGCCATTACCAGTATAAACATTTTGATTTAGCCGTACAGGAGCCTCCCATATCTGTAGAAATATGATGGACTGATATTAGTTCCCATTGCTTGCATGGTGTCAATGGTGTGTGTATGGAGTATGTCTGTGAGTATATCCATGTATGTGCACGTATAGATTGTTTTGGGCAGTGATGTATCATGTTATTTCTGCTAGCAAAGAAATGGTGCATAACTCAGTTATGAAGATAATTCCCTCTTGTATGAAAATGAATTCCATTATATTACAGCTTACTGTTAGGTATTTATATTAAATGTGTTAATTTCATTTTTACCTAGCAGTTTAGTTAATAATTATAACAAATGTTGATGAGGGAGCTGTCTGTTCTCGACTTCTCTCTATCTGTACCAAGGATAGGTTTCTTAACTTTTCTGATATCTTAATTTTCCCTACAAACACAGGGCCATTCTAGGAAAGCATTTTCCTGGTTTTGTCAAATGAACTGTCACAATCCTAGACACATTTGGGTTGCAAGTGACTTCCCCAGGGTCACCTAACCTTGCAGGATGTAAAGTGAAAAGTTTTGTGTGGAGTTTGTTTGTTTATGAGAAGGGGGAAAAAGCCAGAACAGAACTACATAATTGCTTTCATTTCAATTCTTACTAACTTATTTTGCCTTTAGAAGCACCTTTAAAGTCACCCCCCCCAGACTGTGCTGTTGAGGTGTTTAAAGAACAGTCACACACCTACCTCACTGTTTCAAACATTTACTTTACATATGAAAAATATTCAAATAGGAAAAAAGGACAAAGAAAATAAACCCACACAAACAAACATGGGAATGGGCGACAGGGGATGGATCGCTTGATGATTACCTGCTCTGTTCATTCCCTCTGGGGCACCTGCCATTGGTCACTGTCGGAAGACAGGGTACTGGGCTAGATGGACCTTTGGTCTGACCCCGTATGGCCGTTCTTAATGTTCTAACATTGTTGCGACTTGCATTTAGTGTCCAGTGCGGATAGATGGAATAAATAGGTGACCAGCTGCGGGATGGCACCAGCTTCAGTTGGTTTGGATGAGGGTGGTTTACGTCTTGCTCCTTCTCATAGGTACGTTCATCCTCTGCACAAGGGAAGGGCATAAAGGTTGTTAGCACAGGCTAGATCTCCAGTGGAGAGAGTTGTGGGTAGAGCTAAGTGTCATCTTCCCTGTCGCTTGTTTAGTTGGAGAACCTCACTGCACTGGACCCAAAAAACTGCCTAGAGCTGAAGAGGGTGCAGTCCCCTTTTCCCCCATGTTGTTTTGGGATTAGTTTATTAAAGTTGCACCCTCATATCCTGAACTGATTCCTGCTCTCCATGCCTTATTTCCTGAATCAAAAACTCTGATGTCACAAACTCGGCTTCATGACTCCAGCTTGGGAAGGAGAAGAGCAGTTATAGAGGAGGTAGCTCCTAGTTAACACACAGATATGCTTGATAATGGGTAAAAAGGGCAAAAAAAGCATGAAAGGGAAATGGATTTAAATTTAAATGCGCTACATGCTGGAGAATCTCAGCTAACATAAAAGTCACTCTTCTAAAAGCGGTGAATGTGACAACACAAGCGGCTCAGACCAAATACAATTTCGAAGCTTTCAATAGCCAGAGAAACTGAAATGTAAGGAAAAGCTATCCCTAATCAGGGACTAGATTGTGCAAGCTTTGCTCACGCTGGTGAGCACCTATTCACACAAGTAGTTTTATTAACATCCAGGAACTACTCCTATGACTACTCACTGTTATGAGGGTGGGTGGTACTCTCTAGCCCTACACGAATAAAGGGAGAAAAAGCCAGGCACGCTTATAGACCGCCTCTGTGTGCTGCCTCAGGATGCAGGTGTGAAAAGGAGATCTTCCTAGGGCAGGCAGTGTGACAGTAACTTCCCTTTTCCTTTTTGCCATAAAGAGGGTGTGATTTCTGTTCGGGGAGGGAGGCACAGGGACAGGAGTTTTTATTTAAAAAAAAACCACATGAACAAAAACACACCTATTTTTACAAAGAAGATTCCACAGAAAAGCATTGTGCTATTTCAGGCTACATTTGCTTTTACATCATACGGTCTGCGACATAATTTCTTTCTTCCTTTTCTTTTAAAATTCATGTCTCTTGGAGCTTTGGAATTGTTCTTCAGTTACTGATCATTGGTAGCCAATTATTCATATACTGTCATTGTTTTAAAATTCTCACTTTCAGAGAGTGGTTTGCACCATTTGGGTTTGCTGGGCTACCTGATTCCACTGGAATTGAGAAATACCCTGGTGCAAATAACTAAAATAAAACAACTTGTATTGTTCCATAAGAGGATGAAAGTGCTGAATGAATGACATTGTGCGATTGTAAACACTTTGGAGCTTGCACTGTTTCTTTGTTAATGTTTATACAGTGCCCAGCAGAATGGCCAACCTGTTGGCACTACTGTAATATAAATATTTCCTAGGAATGATTAGAGAAGCTTACAATCAACCTAAATATTTCCAAATAGCATAAAATTACAGCAAAATAGACAGCAGTTACATTGTCTTTAGATTCAACCTACGTATTTTTAAATTTAAAAATACAATCTTGACATCTCTTCAGATACATTGAACATTTGATCTGTAACAGCTATGCACAGTTGTGTGTTCATATGTTTGTGCTTTCAACGGTTTAACTCAGAATACAAGGGCCAGATTTTGCTAAAATCATCCATGTGAGAAGGCACTAGTAAAAAAAATATATATATATTTCCCAACTGATTGCACCATACTCCTTTTGAAACTGGAAGTCCAACTTCAATGTTACTTTAACAGTTATTTTGTCATTAGTGTTTCACTTAAATACAACCACCCTGAAAAGAAGCATGAAAGATTTCTAATGATAGATACATGATACAGTATATATCCATTATACTTTTCTCCTTCTTCCACTGCCCTGGATGAAATAGCTTCATTTGATCAATATACAGTGTACACTCTTGCCTGAATAAACAGGCTGCATAGATTGTTGTATATGCTGAACTGTGCCATGCTTGGCCAGATGCCCTCACATTCCAGATGTGTTGTGAAGCCAAATGCTTTCAGCCATCTGAAAACTATGGATACGTACTGCAATTGCATTTTTTCCTAAGCATATTATTATTTTGGTAATAGATATCTAGCAAGTTCTCCATATATAGTTATATGGTTAGTTTAGTTCTTTAAAAAAACACTATTATCTAATATGCATATATTTATATGTATTTTATCTTTTCACTTCTCTTTAGACTAAAGCGTTCAGTAGAAATAGATTAGTTTGATCAATTACTGATCGCGCTCTTAATGTTTTGATAGAATTTTCCTTCCTAAAAGGCATTACTTTTATGTGTAAAATACACGTAGAGTGCCAGTGTGAAAAACTAACATAAAGCTAGTCAGTTCCTAACTATCCTATTCAGGAAGAGTGTATTAGATTTACATCACCAGTTGCATTACTTAAAAAAAAAAAAGACAGAATCCCTGTTGGGTGCCCATGTAGCTTATGCTGAGTAAATATTGACAAAGTAGTCTAAAGAGCAAACACTTTGACATTTGTAAGGTCCACTGGAAGGTCTTGTATATATTTATACAGCAAGAATGAGTACAGCATACCAATTTTCTTGAACTTGCTCCTGACATAATTCTGCATGGGCTTTCTTGTTGGGGAGAGAAGTGTGTTTAAATGTGAATGGGTCATTTGTTGCATCCATAATGAATATCTTGAATCACTGTTAGTCAGGTGTTTCTGAATTTAGAGTCACCAGCTTTACCACAAAAAAGAAAAGAAAAAAAGAAATCTTGTTTTTTAATGTATTGTAATCAGTGTACATTGTTTTTACTTTGTAGGAATTTTATTGATGTTTTTGTCCTCTATATTTATTGAAAATTGAGTCTCAAAAATGTAATGAGTAAAAAATGCTTGCTTAATTTAAATTGTGAATCTGTCTGTTAAGAAATGCATTAGGGGTAGGAGAAGCATAAGACATATTAATTGACAGACAGGAGCTGCTGTCTCTGAGGTTGATACAAGTAATTTATTACTTTAGAAATGAATGCCACCTCCAGAATGTGCTTCATTAATTTCAAATTTAGTTTTAATTTCAAGCTGTTGCCCCTTGAGAAGAATAAGGTGGCAAATTATGTTTGAAGAGCAGATTTTTTTTCTTGCTCTGAAGAAACATTAAATTTTAACTGTTTAATTTTACAAATAAATGCAGTTCTTTAGCTGAAATATTTAAACAGCTGATGGAAAGTATAATCAACAGTCACTAACTCTTGTTGTTTTTGTTTTGTCCATGATAGCCTATGTTTCAGATGAACTGAAGGCCGCAGCACTGGTGGAGGAAGACATGGAACCTGATGAAAATGCAATTGATGGGGAACCTTCAGCAAAATACGTGTGTCCGGAAAAAGACTACAGTAAGAACTGCCAGAGCTACCAAAACTCTCCAGCTGCTGAATTTTCCAGCCATGAAATGGACAGTGAGTCACACATCAGTGAGACAAGTGACCGAATGGCAGATTTTGAAAGCAGCTCTATCAAAAATGAGGAAGAGAGCAAGGAGGTTGCAATACCACTTGAAGATTCTGCTGTATCTGATAGCTTAGAACAAATGAAAGCCGTATATAATAACTTCCTTTCCAATTCCTACTGGTCCAATCTCAATTTGAATCTCCACCAGCCGACTTCAGAAAAAAACAATGGTAGCAGCAGCAGTAGCAGCAGCAGCAGTAGCAGTTGTGGGAGTGGTAGCTTTGACTGGCATCAGACTGCTATGGCAAAGACACTGCAGCAAGTTTCTCAGAGCAGAATTCTTCCTGAACCAAGTCTTTTTAGCACAGTTCAGTTGTACAGACAAAGCAGTAAGCTTTATGGCTCTATATTTACTGGAGCCAGTAAATTCCGTTGTAAAGACTGCAGTGCTGCCTATGACACTTTAGTAGAATTAACAGTGCACATGAATGAAACAGGACATTATCGAGATGACAACCATGAAACTGATAACAATAACCCTAAAAGATGGTCCAAACCTCGTAAACGTTCTTTGCTTGAAATGGAAGGGAAAGAAGATGCCCAGAAAGTATTAAAGTGTATGTACTGTGGCCATTCATTTGAATCTCTTCAGGACTTGAGTGTTCATATGATCAAAACAAAACACTACCAAAAAGTGCCTCTGAAGGAACCTGTTACACCTGTAGCAGCAAAAATTATCCCAGCTACTAGAAAAAAAGCATCACTGGAGCTTGAACTTCCAAGCTCTCCAGATTCCACAGGTGGGACACCAAAAGCAACAATCTCGGACACCAACGACGCGCTACAAAAGAATGCAAATCCTTACATTACGCCAAATAATCGTTACGGTCACCAGAATGGTGCCAGCTACGCTTGGCATTTTGAGGCAAGGAAATCTCAAATTCTCAAATGCATGGAGTGTGGAAGTTCCCATGATACTTTGCAGGAACTCACTGCCCACATGATGGTGACAGGACATTTTATAAAAGTCACCAACTCTGCCATGAAGAAAGGGAAGCCAATTATAGAAGCCCCAGTGACGCCAACAATAACAGCTCTACTAGACGAAAAAGTACAGTCTGTGCCACTTGCAGCCACCACTTTTACTTCTCCCTCCAACACGCCTTCTAGTGTCTCCCCAAAATTGAATGTTGAAGTAAAAAAAGAAGTAGATAAAGAGAGAGGGATTGCTGATGATAAAATGAAAGAGAAAGAGAAGTCAAATGAAGATGAGGAAAAGTATGATATCTCCTCAAAATATCATTATTTGACTGAAAATGACCTGGAAGAAAGTCCTAAAGGGGGGCTAGATATTTTAAAGTCTTTAGAAAACACAGTAACATCAGCTATAAACAAAGCCCAGAATGGTACACCAAGCTGGGGTGGCTACCCCAGTATTCATGCTGCCTACCAGCTACCTAACATGATGAAGCTGTCGTTGGGTTCATCAGGAAAAAGTACACCCTTAAAAACTATGTTTGGAAACAATGAAATAGTGTCACCAACTAAAAACCAGCCCCTACTGTCGCCACCAAGCAGTCAAACCTCCCCTGTGCCAAAAACGAACTTTCATGCCATGGAAGAACTGGTAAAGAAAGTCACTGAGAAAGTGATTAAAGTTGAGGAAAAAATGAAAGAACCTGAAGGAAAGCTGTCTCCAGTGAAACGTGCGACACCTTCGCCATGCAGCAGCGAAATCAGTGAACCCCTCAAAATGGATGCTTCTAACGATGGTGGTTTTAAAAGCCAACAGAACAGCCCAGTTCCTCAGAGGGATAGTTGCAAGGATAGTCCAACTATAGAACCAGTGGAAAATGGTAAAGAGCCTGTAAAGTCAATTGCAAGTACATTAAGCAGCAGCACAGCTATTATTACAGATCATCCTCCTGAACAACCATTTGTAAATCCATTAAGTGCACTGCAGTCTGTCATGAATATTCATCTTGGGAAAGCAGCAAAGCCATCTTTGCCTGCTCTGGATCCAATGAGCATGCTTTTTAAAATGAGCAACAGTTTGGCAGAAAAGGCTGCGGTGGCCACCCCACCTTTGCAGTGCAAAAAACCAGACCACTTAGACCGTTATTTTTATCATGTCAACAATGACCAACCCATAGATTTGACGAAAGGCAAGAGTGACAAAAGCTGCTCTTTGGGTTCAGCGCTTTTGTCATCCACATCAACATCTTCTGCATCTTCTTCATCTACAGTGACAACAGCAAAGACATCTGCAGTCGTGTCATTCATGTCAAACTCGCCGCTACGCGAGAATGCCTTGTCAGATATATCTGATATGCTGAAGAACCTGACAGAAAGTCACACATCAAAATCTTCCACACCTTCCAGCATATCTGAGAAATCTGACATTGATGGTACCACAATAGAGGAACCAGAAGAGACTACACCAGCTCAGAAAAGGAAGGGACGTCAGTCTAACTGGAACCCTCAGCACTTGCTCATTCTGCAGGCCCAGTTTGCAGCCAGTTTACGACAGACATCAGAGGGAAAATACATTATGTCAGACTTGAGCCCTCAAGAAAGAATGCACATTTCAAGGTTTACGGGACTCTCAATGACCACAATTAGCCACTGGCTAGCCAATGTGAAATACCAGCTCCGAAGGACGGGAGGAACTAAGTTCCTTAAAAATTTGGACACTGGGCATCCAGTGTTCTTTTGTAATGACTGTGCTTCACAGATCAGAACTCCTTCAACTTATATCAGTCACCTCGAATCACATCTAGGTTTCAGGTTAAGAGACCTGTCCAAACTGTCCAATGAACAGATTAACAATCAGATAGCACAAACAAAGTCACCATCTGAAAAACTGGTGACATCATCTCCAGAGGAAGAAATTGGAACTTCCTATCAGTGTAAACTTTGTAACAGGACTTTTGCAAGCAAGCATGCTGTTAAACTTCATCTTAGTAAAACACATGGGAAGTCACCAGAGGATCATCTTCTGTATGTTTCGGAGTTAGAGAAGCAGTAGCATTTGCTTTTGATTAAAATAACTGTAATTTGCTTTGAGGAAAACTGTCAAAGACGCCTTAAAGCTACTGTTTAGTTCTTGGCACATGTTCTTATTTTAACTCCAGAGAGTCACTCTGGGCTGAACTGTTTTGTATAATTGTACAGTGTTTAATAGAGGTGCATAATCAGCTGTTGTTACTGGTAAAATATGAAGGTTAAAATGCAGTGGTAAGTGTTTGGAACTTTGTGTAAATTGGATTTAGTTGCTGTGCATCCCTCTGATGCATCAAGCTGCATGCATTAACAGACAGTTTAATTAAGCATTTATAACTAATCCTGGTGCACTTTTTTCACGTGACCTAAGTGTGCTGGTATTTCTCACCCTATAATCTTTAGCCCTCTGAGTACTTTGAAACACTTTTTCTTTAATTTGGTAAAATGTATGGATATGTTTTTTAAAACCCTTACCAGCTTAGTTCTAATTACTAATATGAACCTCCATTTATGCAGAGGTGTATCACACCTTGAAATTTAAAATATTATTTTCACATTGAAACATAGATGTATATATTGTATAGATTTCAAAATCTCTTATGGAAATGTAATTGTGGTTAATGCCATGTTTTTCTTCAGCATTTTTAGCAATGACGGTTTTTGTACCTGATATGCCTCAGGTATAAGCTATACCTATATATAGTGTATATTTCTTTTTTTAGGTCTAAGGGTTTTTCTTTTAACATCCAAACATTGTAAATTATATGAAAGGTACCACACATAGCATTTATAAAGTATTCAAAAACATTATTCTTAAAGCAAAGTATGATTGTTTTGTTTTGCTATACAGTACATCTATATTGATAGAGGTTCATGTTTAAATTATACATATTTATTAGTATCGTTATCATTTGTTTTTAAACCATCTGAATAACAGAAGCCACGGACTGCATCCTTGGCATGCATTAGAACTATTTTGCACAACATGACTTTTAAAGGTATTTATTAGTAAAAGAAAATTTAAATAAAATAAAAAATGAGAGAATTCAAAATAAACTCAGTGCTCAAAGGGTTAAATCTATTTGAAAAACTTGTACTGTATTTCCTAAACATTGATAAAGCCTTTAAAATGTTTGTACTGTAATATTTTGCTTAAAAGTTATGAGGCATTCTGTGATATAACCTTTTACTTATTTATAAGCGCTATTGGTTGTTATTTCATATTGTAGAATGCCTTTTTATTTCAATTGGTAACTTTCTGTTTTGTTCTGCCTAATTATTCTCCCAAGATTCCATACTGCAGCTTTATCTTTAGGCATATGAAAGGTAACCCGTGGTTACCAGCACACTAAGTGATTCTGTTCGTCTCCATTTTTGGCAGTTAATTTGCAGAAGTAACTGACAGCTGACACCATATGAGAATCTATGTATAAAATATTGGCATGTAAACAGCACAGACACTGTAATGCACTCTGTGCCCTGTTTTGTTGTTGACAATGAAGCACCATTATATGACTCTTCATATAACCTTTTTTTCTACAGCAGCATTAAAATTGTCTTTTTGCTATAATTTTGTGTTGCATTCACAATTATGTCTGAAATGTGCTACGACTAACGAGCACATTAAAATTAAATTGTATGCTATCTGTTTATGACTGAAGCTTGAGTAGGTTTCTTCATCTGCCAGGTGCTGGCAGTCAAAAGCTGCACATAAATCACTGGAGTTTTAGTGAACTTTAGCATTTAAAGAGCAGGGTAGCACTTATTCAAAGGCTGCATTAACAAAAATTTTCCCCAAGAAAAGATAAATGAATGTTATAACTCCACTTTAGAGATCGGGTAAGATTGACTGTAAAGAAGAGAGTTTATAAGCAACATGTGCGGCAAGGCAAATAGGTATTTTGCTGTGCTGTATATTCAGACTCAGATAGTGATGCTTAAATTAATTCCTCTTGAATATACTGAATAGAGTCTGCAAGTAGTATTGGTAGGTGCTTCATGTCCAAATTTTTATTTATTAAAAAAACAAACTCAAAAAAACCAAATAATCTCTTTTTAAAATGGACCAGTTACCTGCCTACTGTTCTTTCTTTCTTTCTTGTTATCCTCTGTAATGTAAAGGCTGGTATCTATTTCTTTTAAAACATTAGAAATCGGTCTGTTCATTTTATAAATAACACAACTTGAAGTAATATGTATTATTAGTAAACAGGCCCCATGAATAGCAATAATCAAGGCCAGTACTTGGATTATGGACTAGAACTCTGGGGTGAGGAGGTGTTTAGATTTTTGGATTGTTTTTTTCTTTTTGTCATTTGGCTCAATATTTAAATCTGATTTTAAGGTCATTAGTGTATTGAAGCTGATGGTCTCAACTCGGATCCTAATGGACAGTCATCTGTACGACAGAACTGCTGCACATAATTTTTGCTGGTTAGCTGTATCATCTCAACTGTATGACCCTACCTTCTTAGAAAAGGTAACCCCTTCAGGCCAGGGCTGAGGTCTTTTTCTCTTTAGTGAAACATTCCTTAAGGCTGTCTGTATTTTTAAGCCTAGATTATCTCAGACCACATTGTAGCCAGAATCCTTCCTTCTGGGAACACAGATTTTCTCCTTGAAAATTAGAACATCTTAAATATAGCATTGGATTTCAGAACAGAATTTCACTAGTTGTGAGGTTGGCAGATTATTACATACATTTGCAACCCTTATATTTTCAAAAGGCACCATTTGATTGTAAGGTGGCAATGGTAAATAGCATTGTACAAAATTTTGCTATTTTTACAGCTTGGGGGAAGGGAAAAACAGGAGAGACAAACTCCTCAGTCCTTTTCAGTGTTTTGTTTATTGTCAAAATGCAGACGGGAGGAGGTAATGATTGTGAACATCAAATACTACATATGCAGCCCCTCCTCATTTGTGGTGATAATCAGTACCTGGGGCAAAATATCATCATATCAATATGCAGTGAGGAGGAGAACTAGTAGAAATACAGGGAGCAGCCATATCAATTAGCGTGCACCATAAATGACTTTTTCATACATTTTCAAAATATGTCTGAAACATTGCAAATAGCTAATCAGGATCTGGATGCCCCAAATTTATTAAAATAAAGTTCAGTTTGCATCTTAGAAGCTCCAAGACTGGCATACCAATGTGATTTCACATTATAAAGAATTCAGAGAATCAATGATCTAGTGTAATATCCTTTTTCCCCATACACTGATATGTATTTTGGCATGGTAACTCTCAGTCCTAACCAAATCACCAGCCTCTCTCTGCTGGCATATATTTCCCCCACCCTATTAGACATGAAGATAAAAACGCAGGATTTTAAACTACATATGAGTCCCTAATTTTTGCTTTGCTCCTGATATTTTATCTAATTTTAGAAATATGCAGATCAAATGTGAGAGAGAACAAAATGCCTAAAGAAAGGGTTTTTAAATGAAATTGTGATGGGGTGGAAGAGCTTTAAATCACAGGTGTATAAAGGTGACCCTGGTCTAACCCCACCCAAGTAGTGGCTTGTTGCAGCATACTGTATATCTTCCAGCCATCACATTTACGCAGTATCTTAAAATAACATTTGTGATAAATGTGCAATTTAACTAATTTATGGTGCTATGATGTGCTCAGGGCTACATGCAAGATGAAAATCTTAAATGGAGCTTGAACAGCTCACTTCACAACAAGAAATCAATATGCCAGATCTTAGAGAGCTGTTCTCTGGAGTCAACATTTAGCAAAAATATCAGTGAATGTAGCTTTAAGTTTTAGGCAGCAAGAAATCTATAATTAACTGAAATATTACTTTTAGGTTAGTGTAAGGAATTTTTACTGGAACCTAAATCTCTCCAGCATTTTCATTATATTTTCTTTTGACATCAAAAATTGAAGATATGTTGTTCTAATTATACAGTTGCTTTCACTGTGCACGCTACAATGTAATTTTCTAACCAAAGCAAGACAGATTAGCTTTATTTAAAAACTTAATATTCACACTATTGGGATTATCTATTGCATTTTAATATGGCTGTTAATAAATGCTTAAATGATGTTTTTAAAAGTTAGAAACAGATATATCTATACATTTCATGGCAACAAGAGGTTTTGCTGTTTGTATCATGAGGTCATTTAAAAAATTATACACACACGTAAAACTGAAGCAGCTCCTTTAATTATGCAAGGCTTCATTTGAAAGCTACGTTCAACTGCAACAGAAAATTAATGAAGTATTCTATGTAGTATGAGGGGAAATGAGATGATGTTAACAGCTAAATTTATTAAATTTTGCATTTTAGAACTTGTCTCCAGAGAGCTTTGTAAGTTTCTTAGTAAATATCAAAATATTACAATTATTTTGTCCTGCTTCATCCCATTAGCTTTTTATAGTAAGACTGTGATAGTGCTTTACGAAGTAGTCTGATACCTGTACTGTTCATCAGAGCTGATATTGCATATGTTATAATGCAGGCAATGATCATAAAACTAAAAAAAAGGTTCCAAAGTTATTTAATGTTTAAAAAGTCATTGTATTTGTCTTTTAGCAAGCAGTGAAATCATCAATTGTATTTGACTGGACAGTTATTCCTTTGGTATTAGAAACACTAACCTGTATCTCCCTAGGGTATTATTAGTAAATACATATAATCTTTGGCTAAAGGAAACCAGTAAATTCTCCTCTCTTGGGACTTCATGCCAAGTTGTGCCTTCCAGCCTTTAGTTGACTGGCTGTAGGTAAATGAGTGAACAAGACATAATTATCCTCTGAATATAAAAAAAGGTTCTGAAGTTCAGGGTGTGGTAACATGGTAACAGTCTGTGAATTCCACTGAGTTTTCATAACTGTCGTAAAGTAATAAAAACCTTGTATATGTACAACCCTGATATTACAGCCCTTATTGGGGAAAACTCTCAATCAAGTCAATGCCTGATTTTTCCCAAGTAAGGACTAAAGAGTTAGAGCCCTTTATGAGAGGGAGCAGAATTCTGTATTACATGTGCAAAGAGTGTGTGTATGTGTAAAATGAATCAGTAAACATAAGGAATCTATGTGCATGAATCAGGAATGTACAATGAGGCTAACACATGTTTTCAGGTCTTGGAACTGAGCAGTAATTTTAAACGAACTTTTTAGTACAACAAAGATCACTAATATTTATTAATCCCTCATTGAATGATTTTATAGATGATACCATACACCCACAAATTAGACATAGTTGCACAGATACCATGGTGATTAGTGGTATAAAATCTTATTTTATACACCTACAGTGTATCTTTTAGTATATTGAATATACGTACAACAGAATGAGTGTAGAGACACAAACATTAGAGAAGGTTGTTTTTTTTAAGCAATAGATTACAACATTTACCTGGGACATATTTAATGTTTTCAACAGCTGTTGCTTAGTTCACTGTGTTTCCTTTGCCATATTTATAACTGGAAATGTGCTTCTGCTTAAATAATCTTTTAAGAGAGTTAAATTTAGATGTGCACTTTGAGATAGATGATGATGTGCCTACACCATTAGCTACCTACATACATGCACCCTTGTGTGTAACCAAAATATGTAACTGAGGATGCACAGAATATTTTAGCTCTATGAAAATGTGCCTATCCTTCATTCTAGGTGTCCTTATAAACAAATGGATACAAAAAAGTTTTTTAAAAAATTACAACCTGAGCGAAGCATAACAAAATATGAAGCCTTTTGGGTAACTATATAACAAACCATTCCTTTAGCAATCAGGTTTTAAGGGACACTTGGCTTGTTAAAATAAGATACAAAATTGTTCTTGATAGAGGCAGATGGGGTAAAAGAGAGAATTTTCATCTGTATTTTACAACATACAGAGGCCCACCCCTTTACATATAGCTAGATAAGTCTTCCATAACTACGATAAAAGGATTATCTGTCATTCCCCTCACTAGTTAGATTTTCCTACAGTCAGATTAGAATGAGGTTGTACATTTTTACTATGAGATATTTGAACTTTGAGTGGTAAGGGGACTTGGTAACACAAAACTGGGGTAATTTTCTGGTTTCGTACATTTTAATACCTGAATTTTAGGGCTCTATTGAATTGAATTTCATATGATTTAGCACTGAGGGAGAGCCCGTATTAGACCTGTCAGCCCCACACCACTCCCCGGAGAGGGTAGTGTGTTCATTTTTTTTAAAAATCAAAAAATAAATGCAGAGAGGGTAACTCTTTATTAACTTTTTTGTATAAATTAACAATTAAAAATACTTCTTTATTAAGCTTCAACATATCACATTCATTTTTTGCCTAGCAGGAAACTGGGGACATGTTTATAGCCATAATAATTGTGAGTTAGTGACCTTTCTAGCCAAGTGAAATGAAATTACTTGAAAATGAAATTCTTTTTAATTGGCGCATTTGTGGGGAGTGGGATGGGAAAAAGAGAGAGGATTTTATCTCTCTCTATGTATAGATATAAAAGCCCAAGGAATGTCCCCAGATTTAAACCTGTGCAGGGAAGGAGAATGAGGTAGGTGTGTCAGGAAGCAGAATCATATTCTCAGTGGTTTTTTTTTTTTTAAACTGGAGGTACAGTCACTGCAGTTACGCCTCAATGACCATGAAACCGAGTCGGCAAAAGCTGAAGGACTGAGCTCCTGAAAGCCTCATCAGGACTTGTCATCGCTCTAATGAATATCATTTAAATTGCTTTGTATATTGGTGGAGTTTGGATGTCGATTTAATTTGTGCATGTGTTTGAGTTCTTCTGCTTGGCTAGGCTAACAGAGAGCAACAGCCTAATGAAAAGTGAGTTGGTGACAGTGTGATGAGCCCCAACCCAATCAAATGTGTTTGAAGGGCTGTTTTGACAGGGATCTTAAAAGTCGATCTAGAAAAGAGGGTGCAGTGCTTTAGTTTAGTGCAATTGTTTCAGGCGAGGACTAGTGCTTTTTGTATCTATGAATGGCTGAACATTTTCTATGCAAACTCCAGCTCGTGATAAAACATGAATTCACTGCTGTAATTATGTTCGGCGGAATCAGAAGAATGGTGCTCCTAAGTGTCTTTTAAAATCACTCTAGTTAAAACACAATAACATGTTTATAAAGTCATTATTGGGGCACTCCCATCAATTGAGAAAAAATTAATTCCTTACACAGGGGTTACAGTGTCCATCTCTGTGTGTATGGCTGTGTCACACAGGGAGGGTGAATAGGGAGGACAACACAAGAGGGACTGGTAACACTGGAGGGCAGAGGTCATCCTTTTAGGGCCTCATGCTGGAGCTGTCATGCACATTAATTCCCATTCACCGCAATGGACTTTTGAGTGTGCAGTGATGGAGGAGCTGGGCTGGAGGCAGAGCAAATGGGAAAATCCTGTAAATGCATTCCAGTGCCACTTGGAACATCATGAATACCTATAGGGCCAGATCCTCAGCTAGTGTAAAGCAGCATAGCTCTTATTGAAACAGATCAGTACAGATTTACACTGCATGTTTGCCCTGACCCTGGTGGGGGTTAGGATTTAGAACTTCCCTCTCTCCTGGCAAAGTTACTATATGTGTCAGACCGGTGGCATAGTCTCTTGACTAATAAATCAATAATGCTTAGGCTTAAATCACATTTACTGAAAAGTTAATTTTACATACACACCGGAAAGGACCTATGGAATTCTATATGATTTGTTTTAAAGTCCAGTAGCAAAATCAGTTCTTCAAAACGGTATTAGCCATCCGCATAGATGGGTATTAACTGTGCACCTATCACTGTGGTATGTGCACTGAATGTCATTGTGTGACCAGGGTTGATTATTCTTACATTAGCTTCAAATCTAAGTATTTCCAAACCCCAAATAAGAATCATATTCAATTTTATTTAAAAGATCTGTGCAGCTGGATATCTGCATTGACTACATGGAATTCAAGTGGTATTCCAACAGGATTAACAGGGAATGGGTAAAATAGCCACATTAGCCTGTAAGCCAAACTAATGCCCCCAATGTCCTAAACCTGCTTTCTCTGCTCCCTCCAATGCACACAGTTTGGAATGTGGGGGAAAGGAACATGCGCTTGATCTTTACTTGCCAAGATGAAGAGAAATCAATTTCCAAAACACAATTACTGTCAGAGAAGGGAAATAAAATATTAGCCCTTGTTCTCTATTGCATCAGGAGTCATTGAACTTAAGAATAGTGCAAAACATTCTTGTACTCTATCATTCATCACAAAATACCACAAAATGAGCATACAGAAAGTTAAACATAAACATTAAAACATGCAATTTTATTTTCTTTGAATGAGCACAATAAATGTGTACATTGGAGGAAAAAGCTAAAAAGAAAAATCTGCAATCCCGATCCTGGTTTCTCATATATGATTAATGCATCAGATAAATTGTTCCACAATGGATCATGGAAACAAGCCCTCTATAATTCTGCCAAAGTCAGTGAGATCAGTGGGTTCTGTTGAGGGATTGCTGCACTGGCCACTCAAATGAAAGCACCTAACGGCAGATGTAACTTATGCTAATTTTTTATTCCTTGTGATTTCAAAATACTTTTGAAATGACGTGATGTGTAACGTTTTTCTCCCACTCCATTTGGACCAAATTCATTTATGACCCTCAGTGAAATCAACCGGAGCTGTTTGGTCCTAATTTGGTGCAGAATTAGGTCCTTCGTATTTCCTTTTTTTGGTCTAAATTGAATGCACATCCTCCTTCTCGATTTGATAAATGTTTTAATGTGTACATCAAACTCCAGACAGACTGTTTGCTACCCCTAATTTGAATGATGGGACTCCATTATGTCACTTAGTTAAATAATACAAAGATCTGGGATAGGCGAAGCATACCTCTGGGAAGACTGCACCCCTATTGGTAGGAAATATTTGTTATAGGACACGTGCTAGTCTGCAGCAAAAAGCTATTATGTTAAACACTATGTATAATCAAATTCAGGACCTGTGATGGAGTATTTAATGTTAAAAATCGTAAATTAGGTGTTGAAGAAGCACAAAGCACCCACTTGTACTTTCTTAATAGGGCTTTTTATTAAACACACTAGAAGAGATTCCAAAGAGGAAGAGATCAAAACAGCAGCCTAATCAGCTTTGTGTATTATCAGCTTCTCAGGAAGCACTGAACAGCAGACACAACCACACCAATCCACAAGTGCAAGCAGATTATAGTGTAAACAGTTTTGGTCCCAAAGGAACACAGCACACACACATAATACTCTCTTTTAGCCCATGTGCATGCACTCAGAACAATGCTTTAAACCCTCTGCTGTTGGATTGCAATATTGTGCAAAGCATGCACCTACCTCACACTCCTCTGTAAACAATACCTTCTATATGTATAAAATAATGATTTCCACATTTCCCTCCTGTCAGACGCTGTCTCAGGCCATTTTCTGTTTCTTTTTGCGGGATCCTCTCTTTTAAGATGCTGAGCACCTCATGAGAAATGCTAAGTCCCGACAGCTCTTCAGGGGCGCTCAGTACCTTACAAGATTTGGCCATTAGTAGGGCAGCATTGTTTGTAACAGTCTGTTGCTGCTGAAGAACTTTGAAGTAGGCCCAATAACGTGAGAGAGACTGCTGAAATTCTGCAAGTCCTCTGAATCACAGCAAGCCAAGCTGCTCCTTGGCAAGTTTCACCCATAGTATGCAACGCCTTCTAATGTTCAATCCTCTACACCTGATTTATGGACACCCCCCCATCACTTAATTATTTATAATCACAAGATACAGACTTAATTCAAGGACCCTTTTTATTACACACCATTCTACTTACTCCCCTGTAATCTTTGCTAAACACCTGTTTACCAGCGAGTATGTGGACTTTCACATTTTTCTGCCTGTCTGTTTTCCTTGAAATTACTTTGCTTTTGGGGGTATTAAGAGAAATCTAGGTTTTTAAAATAGCATTTGAAAATCAACTCAATTGTGCTTTGTTTTTGTTGTTGTTTCAGGAGTTGTGCAGTTACACAACAACAAAAAAAGCCTATACGATTGCTCTCTTACATCCCTTTTTTTCCCTGTTGCTTTTTCCATATTTGGGCAAAGCACTGTGCCAGCTCTGTTGATCTGAGATGGTAACAATTGGCACTGTATGTTCTATACCAGACTTCTCTAAGGATGCCTGTGTGCTATTCCTCACTGAGGAACTGAAGGCAAGGGTTTAAGGCAGCTTGTGTAGCAGCAATTTCCTCCAAACTGCAATAGTTTTGCTAGAGGTAATGGCATTACTCAGATATCATTGACTGTTAAGAGGAACACTTGCTTGTCCTTTTCTGCAAAATTGGCATGACTTTCTACCTTGTGTTCTGAGCTCATTGCCAACAATCAAAGGATTTAGTGGTGGGCATCTAATGAACTTGTTGGGATAAGTGGCACTGCATACTCATCAAGACTATATTCTTAGCCTCTTTAGCTAATAGTTTGAGAGTGGAAGCAACTGGGCTTTCATTCTGGCATTTTGGGGTGTGACGGCACTTCTGTGTTCAAGAGGTAACAGTTCTCTCACAGTTACTTTGGACACTGCTTCATTTTTTTTACTGGCAGAAGCTTTATGGCTTCCACATCAATTGTAAGACCAAGGAAGTTACTAGACAAAGGCACTCTTCTCTTTCTTCACTAATAGCACAAACTTTTTTGCCCGTTTCAACACAGACTTCAAGTGTCTCAAATGAGTTTCCTCATTTACACCTGTAGTGAGTATGTCATCCAGCTGGCAGACTGCACCATTTAACTCTATAATCTTTGGGTTATTGGCAAGTTGGAACTCTAGCTACTGTCCAGGAAAGGCTGTTCTATCAGAACAATCATTTATGGGCATTAATGAGAAAATATTTATAAGAGCCTTATTTGAGCTGCACTTGCTAATAAGATTGAAACAAATATAGTGTGTTTAGCTCTTGTGCCCATATTAATAGATCCTGCCTTTCATACTTACATTGGTCTACATCCAGCCAGGTGTTCACAATTACCATATAGTCTCCACAATAGCCTCCAATTTCAGAATACACTCACTGTGTGTGGTTCATTCCCAAACAGCTACAATGACAAGGCATAGCTTACGTTACCACACAGAATATGCATCTAACCTTGTACAATTTGGGTAGGTGTTTGCAGGCTAGTGTAATGCAGTTTGCCACTTTTACCAAACTCAGCATAGTAAGAAATATCTCAATCTATTTTTCATATAAATTTCTAGAACATTTAGATGATGATCTATCCTGAATTAACTTAGGCCAATGTACTTTAAAGTGTAATTATATTCTTTTAATACACTTTTACAATCTGAGTAGTGTCTGCAAATTAAAATTACTGTTTTTGTTTGAAAGAAACTTTATAAATATTTCATCTTTACCTTGTATGGGTTTTTCCCCCACTAGGGCCTGGCTTCCTCGGGTGCAGACTTACAACATATGACTTCCTGTTTGCCCAGGAAGTGGTGGGCCAGCAGCCAAGAAGTTGTTAGACCATAGCAGGAAGGGACTCACATGTAGTTTCATTTTGGCCATCAACCCAGGTTTTGGAGTGGCTGGTAAGGCTAGGGCACTACTTTGGTGCATTGTGGGGATGTCAAGGGCCTGGGGCAAAGAAAAGGAGAGATCCATATGCTCAAAAGTGGGTGTTCAGGCCCTGGAGAAATTAGTGGGGCTGGGGCACCTGCTTTGGTGGGAGAGAGGGAGGGAAAAGTGCTGAGGAACTTTGCCTATGTATGAATTTGCAACCAGGAAGTGGGTCACCTCAAGGGGAAAAAGAAAATACAAAGTACAACTAAAATATGAAGTAATTTTATATATATATATATATATATATATATATATATATATATACACACACACACACACACACACACACACACACACACATTTATTATTGTACTTATCAAATGTTGTCCAAAGCTTAGCTACCATACACTTGAAACATAACCATTTATGGGCCAACAATAACAGTTTTGATCCCTCGGTTATGATTAATCCAATTACCACTGGCCTTAAGTTTCCTCCATCATTCTATGTTGCAAGTACAGAACTGTGTTTTCCCACAATGTTGTTACTTTTACCTTAGGGCTTCTTTGTGGTCAAAGAAAGTACAGTCACAGCACCCACTTCTATTTCAACAGAACACTTACCAGAAGAATGTGCCGTTGCTCTGTATTAGATAGCAACAGCTGACCAACAACTGGCGCTGCCTTCTCTAGGTCCGCAGGTTAAACAATGAGGTACTTTCCTAGCCATCTCTAGTCAATGGTGTCCAGTGTGAGGTTGCTCTCCTTAATTACCTCTTTCAAGTATGGTAATTATTTGAAAGATGGCTCTAGTTGTGGCAGTCTACTCTTCAAAAGGTGCTTCTAAGACAGGCCTTAGGTACAGTAAGCAGTTCCCAAACTGCTATGCTCTTCCTTTATTGGAAGAGTTGTGAAGTGTTTATTTGTGTGCACCATTACACACAAGGGTTCAAAAACTTGGTATATCTCTATAGCCAAAACTAGTGTAAAATCTTATGAACATGCCAAGTGTAAGAAGTGTTTCTTTAGCTCACTACAGACAGACCTGTGTCAAATGGTCTTTCAGTCAGGAATTGCTCAAAATGAAACATCCCTACCATAGTCTTTGCATTGTCGATGTACTCAAAAAGTGCCTTCTAGCTGAATTCACAAGTGTGTCTTGTAATGTTCTATGATAAAGTTTGTTTTGGGAACATAATATCCCTTTAAAATGTTAATTAAGGCCTTTAACCATTTTTAACTTGGTTTTTGTGGTGGCATTAAGTTTGCAAATACTCTCAAATTCACCACCAACGAAAGTGGGCACAACTCCATTCAAGTTAATGGAATTACACCTGTTATGCCAGCACTGAATTTGGTCCCACATATTTCCTGTCTGTCCCCTATGTATTAAATAAAAAATAAAAAACAAAAACTCAAACCATCTTTTGTCCTCCGTCATCAGCAATTTCATTGGTAAAGAAACACTGCTTTAAGCACTCACCATACGCATCAGGACTTTCCATTTTCATAGAATGAAAATCCTCAATTGCACCTAACACAGCTATTTGAAGAGCTCTTCCTTTTGAGACTTGCTGCTTCCCCTCTTGTGGGTCCCAGTCACAGCAATTCTTCAATCAGAAATTGTTGTCATCAGTTCCAGTTGACCTAAGAGGGTACTAGCTTCATTGCTCAATATTCCCTCTTGAGTGGTGAAGAGTCACAAAAACACCCTCCCAGCTTGATTTTTTTTTTTTCTGAGCAAGGCTTAACCTTCATTTGGCTAAAAAATAAATAAAAAATAGATTTCAAAGAGAGAACAAAACAGTGACCTAATCAGCAGCAGAAACTCCTCCTAACCTCATCAGCAGACAAACTTGGTTAGGCCAGAGCTGAAGGCAGATTGCAGTAAAATACTTTGGCCATTTAGCTAAAAGGAGCAGCAACCATACAATTTAGTTTAGTCCACGTGTGTTTGCTGTGAGAACTTAACTGACCCTTTGATCGCTGGATTTCAGTCATGTGCTGAAGTATAAATATAATATATCACTTAACATGATTTAAAACAAATCAAAAAGGAGCCCAGACTGATTTGGTTTCCTAGTGGCTAGTGCCCTGTGCTGTCAGGTGCCAAACTTGGAGTGAAATCAAGGCCTCTTTGAAGTCAAAGACAAAATTCTAATTGACTTCAGGGGGGCCAGGATTTCACCTATATACTTGATCTGTAGCTCTGAATGCCTTGTTCTTCTGGATGTTAGGGGTTGGGAGTGTCACTTGGCAGTGATTCTTCTGACCAGTTCACTGCACTATCACACCTGGTTTTAAGCTACTCTATTTAGGTTCTTATATCATGCCCATCACCATAATATGTGAACATGGATGGTGTTGCCAGGGGTGGTGGTGGGTGCAAAACAAGGCCTTAAGGTATTAGAGTGGGGAATAGTAAAGAGGAGAGGTCTTTATTGTTCTAATCTATTGTGGTGACCATGAAAAGACAACACCACCACTTCTGCAAATTGCTATTCAAAAACTGTGAGCAGGATCCTTATCTGGTGAAAATCAGTGTAGCTCTGTGGCAGTCCAGGGAATTACACAGACTTACATCAGCTGAGGATCCATCTCTATGCCTTTTCCCATTTATAGCAATGACCTGTATATCGTAGAATCATAGAATATCAAGGTTGGAAGGGACCTCAGGAGGTCATCTAGTTCAACCCCCTGCTCAAAGCAGGAGCAATCCCCAATTAAATCATCCCAAGCTTGTCAAGCATGACCTTAAAAACCTCTAAGGAAGGTTTTTGTATATACCTGTGTCTATACATGTATATTGACCCACGTATCCAATTATGCATCCTTGTACCTTCCCATAAATAAATAACTTCTAAAAACACAAACAGTCAAAATATGTTTAAGAAATTTAATGCTTCAGCATGAAAAATAGTGGCACAAAAATAAGGGTTACAGGAAATTATTTTTGTTTGATTTCACTCCCTTGAGTGTATTATATATCATGACTCTCCTGCCACCAACACACCTACTGTTCAATCCATCCGTATTGATGTATGTTTAGCTATTCATTTTATGTATATTAATTTAAGCAGAACATTTATTTGGCTTAAATTTTACTTTCAGTGTTGGAATGTATGTTCCAAATGCAAGCACAGATGATTTGCTAGGATTTCGTTAGAAGGAATGTGGAATGTTAGTTTACAAAGATAATAACTGAGCTATTAAAGCCAACAACCCCTTTTAAAGCAAACATATCATTAAAATATAGGAACAGTTTATAGTATAAATAAAATTGAGGATATGGATTACTTAAAGATAAAAGATTTTAGGGGTAGCTGTGAGAGAAAGTTGAATAAAAATGTGTTTAATTGCATTACATTTTTTCAAAAGTGAACTTCAAAAATGCAAATAAAGGAAGATATTTTATTTTTTTTAAAAGAGACAGAGTGACTTGACTTTTATTTTCCAATCTGAATCAGACTTCTGCAAAAAAAAAAAAAAAAAATTGTGCTTGAACTCATAAATGGCAGCATTTATCTTGCTTGTGAATCCATACAGTGGAAAGAGAAGCAAGACATTTGCTTCTAGATCATTCTCCTGAGCTGAATGACAGATACAATAATTCCCTCTATTAGCCAGATCCATTGTCTTTATTTTGCACAGAAGTACTGTATTGCTGAGGTAGACTTCCACTGCTATGCATATTTTAAGGGTTATTTGGCAACACGAGTAAAGCTAAAAGTAGCCTCTTAATCTAATTAATTGACATTTCTGAATCTTGCTTTCACAACAACACATGGTTTCATGTTCTGGGTTTTAGCACTTGTCAAGCTTTTTTGGAGAATGTTTTGGTCAGACTGACAAGATAATTTGTGACTGAGGCTCCAAGCTAGAGAAGTGTTTAAGGCTATAATGATTTATTATCATCACAGAATAACAAAATTTACAAAGCGTTTCATCAGAATTTTTGAAGTAAGTTTGCCACCGTGGTAGAAGCATGCAGGAAAGCAGGGGGGAGGGCCTAATCTTCATACACAAATGCCATTGTGACTTATTTATAATTATTACAATATTGCATTTATTTTAGAGTATTACTTGACAGACTTGCAGCATGGTCAGAGGAGAAGAGGTGAGAGAACTGAAACAATTGAGAAGGTAAAACGCTTTCCCCCCCTTAAATTAATACTCTATGCAGCTGAAATTTTAAAAATATGTATGCTTCACACTATCGATAATGTATGTATACATGGCTGCATTAAATCAGAAATGCTGACATTTTGGCAAGGGGCATAGAGAAAGTAGCTGCACTGTCTGTGTAAACTTTGTGGTTTTGCCATTCAAAGATACAAACAAACTATTTTCTTAAAGGGTAAAATAAGTGATATTGCTGAGTGACAGCACATTAACATACTGACATTTGCAGACTTTTGGAGCATTACCATAAAAAGAAATAATGCAGCATCACTAATTTTGACTTCATCTTTATTCCTTCCTAGGCAAGTTAATGATGCCAGACTTTCTGAGAGAAAATGTCTGACTTTGAATGCAAGACATTTCCACTTATTTTCCATGTTTCTATAATTTACTTATTATGTAATTAAATACCTAAAAACCTGAGGCACTGGTTAGTTTAGACAGAGTTGTGACAGTTATTTGACTTCAGAGGCTGGGAATAGAAGCTATTTCTCCAGTGCCCTAAAGTGATTTTGTTGCTGTTGTTTTGTTTGACTATCAAATACATACCTTTCCAGATAATTTTTTAAGAGACAGTCATGGCTCATCAAGAGATGAGATGAAGAGTAAACACTTTTGGCAACAATAGTATAGCTTTTAATAATAACAGTGATAATATTGTGCATTCACAGAGGGCCTTACATCTCCAAGGATCACCAAGTGGTTGTTGTACGGTGATCTTTAATTATTACCTACGTTTATAAGTCCCCCAGCACTGTGTCTTTAGCACATTTAGCACAGTGTTCTAACATTAGGCAACTTCCTTGCTGGCACAGAGACTGACCCCTTGTGTTCCAGGAGGTTTTTTGCAGAGGAGTGTACAGGCACTTGCACAGTCAGCTGGAATGTAAAGATCTGTGTCTCCTGTCTCCTACAAGTGCGTGCCAGGTTCAGGCTCTGATAGATTTCTGGCGAGAGTCAGTAAGGCCCCACCACATAGAATTTCTATTTATTTAATCTCTATATAGGCGTTTCTAAAGCACTCTTCCCAGGACTATCAGAACATGTCACAAGAATTAAAGGTACATCTTGAATTAAAGGTATGTCACTGACACCTAGAATGCTCTGCCTTGCGGTGAGACTTTCCATGGGGACTCCATAGCTTAAGACAGAATGCTAAGACTGTGGTGGGAGCCAAAGGGAGAAGGAGTAACTTGAAGTAGCTGGGTCCCACACATAGGATAGTAACCAATACTTTGAATTTTACCTGGGACTGGGTAAGCACTCATTTTCTGCCATGCACATCCCACTGCCTGCCAGTATCAGTTTCTTGACAGGAGTCTGCTTGAGAGAGCCTGTTTTCATCCAGTCTTCACTTCCACCAAACCCTGGGAAAGTGGGGAGGCTGTGTCCAGGCTCATTGAAAAGGAAATAGATCACTGAGGTCTGTCAGACACACACAGATGATACTGCTGACTGGAGCATCTAATGACCTCTCCTGGAGGCTTCACACACATGTTGAATGAAGGGGGTGGGGAGCTTGTGTTCTATGACACTTCACACTAGAGGAGGAGGAAATTGCCATCATCGGGAGTTTCTTGGAACAGAACTTTGCTCTTGTAAAACAATCTTACTCATTTCTTCCCTGTCCCATTCAAATTCAGCTGCGCTTTCTGATTAATGAAATGAAGGCAGCTGATAGATCTAAAAATATTAGCAGGGCTGCTTGGCCTCTGTCCATTGCCATGAGGAGATAATCAATTCCTTTCCCCCAGATCAATGTGTGCTATGGCTGTAGCTGAAGCTTAGGCTTTAAAGCACCGGAGGCAGTAATGTAGTGCTGGAGTTAGCCTTGAACCCCTGCCCAATGATTTTCCCTAGAAAGAGGAGCTTACAGACTGGGCTGTAGTTGGTGAGGTTATTAGTGTTAAATTATGTGTGTGTGTGTGTGGGGGGGGGTTGTTAGGGGCCAGACCATCTCATGTGTAACTGTAGCTGGCATTTTAAGACCTCCCTCAAGGACTGCAATGATCCCGGTCTACAAAGGTCTAGCTGCCTGCTGACTTTTGACTGCCCTAAATGGCATGGACCAAACTCAGAGGTAATTGTGGAAGCTTTTCCCAGTCCTATTGGCAGGGCCGGCCCACAATATTTTGGCACCTGAGGCGGGGAGCTCAAATGACGCCCCTATGCCCCCTCGCATAGGCCAAAACTTTGAAAGGTCTCAGTTCTGCCTTCTTCCTGTTCTACTCCTTTCATGGTACTGCTCTGCTACCTACCCCAATAAAGGAGAACTAACAACTTAAAATGCCTTGTTCAAAAATTTTAAGTAATGCTTAACTTTCAAATGCTTGAACAGCAAATGTAACTTTTCTTGTCTGCATAGTAAACACTGGCATTTTTATCTGTTTGAATAATCAAAGTGGTGCTTTTCGTGCCTTCTTGGTTGCAAAGATTTGAACTGCTTCCTGAAGGTCCACAGTCTGGGCCAGTTCATCAGTGGCATAGCCAGGTTCTAACAGCAGGGGGAGCGAACACATAAAAAAAGGCGCCACCTGCCGCGAAGCAGCCAAGAAAAAAAAAAAAACCAAGTCTTGCCGCCGAAGACTGAAGAACCCGCTGCCGAATTGCTGGCAAAGACCCGGAGCAACTGAAGAACCTGCCACTGAAATGCCGCCGAAGACCCGGACGTGCCGTCCCTGCTGGGAAGCGCCCCCACGTGAGTGTAAAAATTAAAAAGGCACCACTTTTGGGGAATGTTCTCAGAGGGAGCAGCCGCTCCCCCGATCCCTTACTAGCTATGCTACTGCAGCTCATGCTCTATTGAGATGGTTGCAAGGCCGACCAGCCTCTCCTATGTCATTGTGGAGCGTAGATGTGTTTTTATTAACTTCAGCTTGGAGAAGCTGCGTTCTCCACTGGCAACTGTTACAGGAAGTGTTAGAAGTACGTGCAGAGCAGCAAAAGCATTTGGAAAGAGGGTGGTCATCTTATTTGTGCACATATATTCCAGAACAGCTTTTGGAGTTGATCCTGCTGAAATGTATCTTGAAAGGGCTTTCAGTTCATCGCCTAAATCACTCACATCAATATCGCGCATGTCATCATGTGTCAACACTGTCTCTAGTGCCCTGCATTGCTGGTGTTGGTCTTCTTCAGGTATAGTGAGGAGTTTTGGAATATCATACATCCCCCCAAATATACTGCTGTGTTCCTTGAGCTGCATGAAACGTTCTTCAACTGACTGTATTGCACAATCTAGCACCTGGTTAAAGAATTCAACTTTGAATTGTTGTTTGGGGTCTCTTATGGGATTATTCCGTGCCTCACAATCAAAATGTCATCTTTTTCAGTGACTCTTGAATGGGTGGGAAAATAGGTTCAATGTGAAGTTCCTCTGCCAACTTCTGTGCACTCTTCAGAACATTTTGAAATCCCTCATCTGACCGGTAAGACTGTAGCTATGACTTTGCTTTGTGCAGTTGTTCCATTGCTCCAAATATATCAAGGACATCCTCACTGGGGCTGGAAGGCTCACCGTGAACATTTGTGTCGATGTATCAGCTCCTTCCTGCTGAGATAGAAAAGCTTCCTTTGCTGTCTTTCTTTTTCTGAATGCTGCCCCAGTGGGGCGTTTTTTTCTTTCACTCATGACTGCTGTTCTGTGCCAGCTATAGTGACTCTCAACACTCAATTGAAGGGGACAAATAAGCAGGCTGGTAACAGGGCCTGAGTGAGGGAAGATGTCAGTGTCTTAAGGGCCTAACTGGCTCCTACTACTTCAGTTGACTGCCTGTTCTCCTCAAGTGGGTTCAGGGAAGCAGCAGGAAACAGGAAGCTCCCTGAGAAGTTGGTGTTAATCAGTCCAGGCTCCTGGGGGTGCTAGAGAGGTACATAAGGGGCTCCTCCTCCTCTCTCTCTCCCTGCAGCTCCTGCTGCTTTCTGTTATTCCCTCTCACCTTTTCTCCTGCCTGCCTGTTATGTCTATTGTGCCCTCTTTCCTCCAACACAGCACTCCACCATCTCTGTGCATCTAGAGCAGAAAGAATACATATGCACCAGCAGCAGACACAATTTTCTACACTCTGGGTCCTAGTGGTGCCCTCCCCCCAATCTGGCACCTGAGGCGGATGCATCAGTTTGCCTCATGATAAGGCCAGCGCTGCCCATTGGAGCACTACTTGTGACAATGCATAAAGACTGTGCAGTAGCTCAGTGACTGCAATTGAGCACCACAGAGAGACCATCCTGAATCCTTTTACTTTTGTCTGCAAAATAGGTTGTGAGTTCCTTGCAGGGAGCAATACTCTGTGCGTGTGTCTGTCTGTCTCTCTGATAATAACAATAATACAGTACTTATAGGAAATATGTTGTGGTGTTGTATAAAGGTTAGGTGTGAGTTTAGATCGACTACATTGCAGATGGCATGATCTCTTAACATTCCCCTGAAATTAAGTCACTTCTGGGGTAGAATGTGGTGACCGCCCATCAACAACAAGTTTAGGACAGGGATGGATGAAGAAATTTGCATCCATTTGAAATTTTGGGGTGATATAATATTTCAAGCAACTATTAAATGCTTAACACATCTACTGTATGCACCTCCCTTATCAAAATATTAATAACATACTTTTAAACCCCAGATGTCCTTTTCATAGAATCATAGAATATCAGGGTTGGAAGGGACCTCAGGAGGTCCAACCCCCTGCTCAGAGCAGGACCAATCCCCAGACAGATTTTTGCCCCAGATCCCTAAATGGCCCCCTCAAGGATTGAACTCACAACTCTGGGTTTAGCAGGCCAATGCTCAAACCACTGAGCTATCCCTCCCCCCTCAAAAATATTTTTCAAAATATACTTATGTTTGTACAGCTATATGTATACTTAACACTAAGTAAATTGTCCAGTGTTGTACTTGGTGTTTGGTTAAGATACAATCGTTGTGAGTAAATACAACCTTCATAAATGTCTTGATCTGTTTTTCTCACTGCGGTTTTATTGATGCCTTTTCCTGGGATCCTACATATCCACTTGGTTTAATACTATGTATCTTATGATGAATGAAAACTCCTCCTTTGTTTAAGCGACTTATTTATCTGTTCAAAATCTTGGTGCATTCGATACTGCATATGTAAATTTGACAAAAACACAAAGGTAGGTAGAAATAAACAGACTGCTCCTTGGGGGTTCCCAGGAACTGTAAGATATGTTGCACACTTAAGACTGATCCAATCACACTTGGATTAGCTGGAGAATTGCTGTGTGGTTAACTAACTTGCAGGGTGATATGGGGAAGCAGTCTCTCAGAGCGTAATTAAATGATAAGTTCACATTCAAGGGACAATTGTAAGTTACTGAGACTGTCATATACAATGCCAAAAATAGGCTGTCTCATGATGAATACCCTTATTAACAGCTACACTGCTCTGTGTTCATAGGATATGGCTGGGGAATTTGGCAGGATGTAGTCCTGTTTGTTGAAGATCTCCCTGTAGATTTTATAAAGGATTCATATAAAAGACGACTACATCTGAAAAGCAAACAGACCATATAGTTGTAGCCCATGTTAGTGTGACTGTTAATGATGTGTTAATGACTAAATTTGATCTCCAATCTTCCACTTCATTTGATGTAATCAAAGCCCCTTTTCTCAAAATGCATTGATAAAGACTTTGCTAATGTGAGAGAAACCTGTGTTGCTAACCAGTTATTTTCCTGTGTATCAAACTACTTACTATGGAAGCAGTGTTTGTTTCAGAAGACTTGCACCTCCAGCATTTTGTTATGGCTTTTGAAGTTGGGTCTGTGGGGGATGGTTCATTGGCTTTCATTTATATTGTATCTGTTATCGTCCCCAATTTGTACTCTGTCAATAAAAAAAAAAAGTGCCTATCCTTTATTCCAGTCATTCCGTGACACAATTTAAAAATATGGCTATAAAAACTGGACACTCCAGTAAACTCCCTAGAACATATTTAATATCTCCAATCCTCCCAGTCTCTCACAACAAGAGGAAACCAGTTTTGCAATGGGACCTGAAAGTGCATAAATATAGGATGATTTCTGACTGGAGCAAATGAGTACCTCTGCCAGGTGCCACTCCTCTTTGGTATAGCATGGGCGCCAACTCCACACTGATCTCAGTTGTGGCAGTATGGCTAGAGGAGAGAGACATGGGCCTTTAGACAAGTAGGCCACATGCCATCTAGAAATGTATAGGTCAAAACTAACATCATAAGTTCTATAAGGCGTGTAACATTGGTGTAATGTGCTCATGGCAAGATGTAATAAACTAGCTACTAAATAGTGCCCTAGTTTCAATTTCTGGATAGATTTAAAATGTCGCCCTATGTAGAGCGCATTGCAACCTTGTTTATTTAAATTAATTAATCTTTATTTATTTAAATAAAACCAATGTAGACTTTTTAAGCATTCTAAATGAATCTGGTTTTACAGTAAAGAAAGGTATATCAGTTTTCAGCAGACAGGCTTTAGGGGAGTATAGGTAAGCATATACAAAAGGCCTCATCCTCATCAATGGAAGAACTCTTCTTGACTTCAGTGATCTTTGGATCAGACCTACAGACATCAAAGACATGAAGGAAAGAACAGTCTCATTTCCTTTTAGAAATCCCAGTCATGTAATCAGTCACTGGGATTTCTGCAGATCCTTGTTTAATTAGATATTGGTTGTAGGGAAAGAGAAGCAATTGGGTACCTCTGTACCCAATTTTGAAAGAAAACTCACATGACTCCTGAACAGATTCTGGGGGTGAAATCTTTGCCCCACTGAAGTTAATGGGAGGTTTGCCATCAACATCATACAGGATATGAGCCACAGCAAACTGGGAACAGGACGGTTCTCACGTGACTTTGTGGTCCTCACCAATGAAGGTTTCTCATGCACAGTGTGGTTCATGTTTCCATGCATCTCACGATCTGATTTTACTCACAGCAGTTTTACAGTGGTATCTCTTCATTGACTTCAGTGGAGAGATCCCTGATATTACACCAGTGTAAGTGAGAGGAGAATCAGGTCCCAGGTCTGAGTAGAAGTGAAATCTTGCATTTCAGAGTCAATTTTACTATTCTCACTGTCTGTAAACCAGCAACAGTTGAGGGTAGTGCCAACCTGAAGAGATGGGAAAGACACACAACTTTAAGGTTAGAAAATTTTTGTTTCCTGGAACTATACTCAAATGTTTTACTGTATTTCCTTGGCAGAAAGGAGAGAGTCCACTTAAAGACAAAGGAAAATATATATGCTGGCTGTGTCCTTGAGTCATAAAAAGGAAAATTCTTAGGTCAGTAATACCAGTGTTTGGGTTGAGAGGGGAGAGTGGCAAGGTGAGGAGGATGGCTGAGCAAACTTGTCTTGCGGAAAGAGATAATACTATCACCTTGCCTCCAATTTGAATGTGAAAGGGTATATTGGGAGGAGACGGTAAAGCTATAGCTGGGACCTAGATGGGCAAATAAAAATGGGGACGGGAGTGAATGGAAGTGTGGAAGAAACAGTAGGAATAGACTGTCTTGTTTTTTCAGCAGTTTTTTTTTTTACCACAACTTGAGTGAGCCCAGACTACACAATGCCAGAGCCCAGATTCTGAAACCATTCTGTCCATTGTACTAGGTTGCACCTTAAATAAGCCCAAAATCTACCTAATGCTCAACGTAACAGTCCAAAATTTGCATTGATTCTGATCTGACTGACATTGATGAAACTCCATTAATGTCAATGGAATTGCTCCCAATTTATCCTGGTGTCAGTGAGATCAGCATCAGGCCCTATGAGTATAGTGTCGAGCTGGACAACTAGTAAAAATAAAGCAAAACAAAGAAATCCCTGAAAACATAAGAACGGCCGTACTGGGTCAGACCAAAGGTCCATCTAGCCCAGTATCCTGTCTACCGACAATGGCCAATGCCAGGTGCCCCAGAGGGAATGGACCTAACAGGCAATGATCAAGTGATCTCTCTCCTGCCATCCATCTCCATCCTCTGACAAACAGAGGCTAGGGACACCATTCCTTACCCATCCTGGCTAATAGCCATGAGTGGACTTAACCACCATGAATTTATCCAGTTCTCTTTTAAACGCTGTTATAGTCCTAGCCTTCACAACCTTCTCAGGTAAGGAGTTCCATTAGTTGACTGTGCACTGCGTGAAGAACTTCCTTGTATTTGTTTTAAACCTGCTGCCTATTGAGGATTATTCATGAATCCTGAAATTTACTACAGATGTTTATTTGTCCAAAAATTAGCATTATAAAATTAGTCTCATTGACGTCAATGACTGTAACTGCAGAGAGAAATATAGAATAGGTCTTGCCTATGCTAGAAAAGTGAGTCTCCATATTATAGCAACTGTCACCAGTAGTAGCAGCTATGTAGACACTAGTGTACAGAGAGCTCAGGAGGTTTTACCACCATGCCGTGAAAACTTGCTCTGAGAATAACAGATAACAGACTTCCCATGCTTACTTCGGGATGAATTAACATATCTCACAAGTGCTTAAAGATAGGCATGTGCATCTTTCAAAGACTGGGATCGTACAGAGCAGTTTAAATTTTAAGCAGTAGCTTTATTTTAGAATTCCCTTATTTTACTTGGCCATGTTCTGCTTTGTGGTAGATGGGCGCCTCCTGAGTGTCAGCCCCATTGCGTTGGTTGGGTGCCTCAAAAGTGCTTATTTGTAATCATTTTACAGAAAGGAAGTGTGTGGGGTTGAGCCAGATGAACTGTTACAACTTTACGTTTTCTCAGCTCCAGGTCAGAGGAATTTTATTATCATGCTGCATAATATTCTGTTGTGTCTGTAAGATTTTGCTGGTTGCTCTTCCTTTTGGTGTCATGGCTGCCTATTGTAAAACAGAGCATGTAGGTTTTGCAGAAGAGCTGCCATAAACATATTCTATTCTATTCTTCTGAATAGGTTCTGATACCATGCTTACTGCTGTGGTATCTGCACACCTTCCAGGAGCTCATTAAGCAGTGTGACTAACAGCTGCCATGGGTTTGTTCTCTCATCCTGTCCCCAGAGTGTGTGCTGAAGTATTTTGTTTTGGTAGATTGTTTTTTTAAATGTACACGGTGCTTTGTGATTGTATAGAGAAGGTAATGTCAAAGAAATGGACATTGCATTGGCCATGAAAGGTGGTAAGCTATGTGATGTTCCTTAGTTCTTGGCGAAGTTCATTCCACAGTAGCAGACCTGCCCCTGAAAACAATTCTGTCTCCTGCATGAATGAGCTTTACCCGTACCGTAGACAGTTTCATTGCTGGAGTAGCAGACTTGTTCATCCTAGAGTTTTTAGATATCATTGGACCAGGTCAATGAGTGCCTTGAAAATCAGGAATGAGACTTTGAACTTCATATGATAGTCTGTGGGAAGCCAGTGTAGAGAGAGACCGGTCCAGCTTTACAACTCCTCACAAGTAAAATGTTACCAAGAGGAAGAAGATTGGGGGGGGGGGGTAAAGGGAGAGCTATCTGGGTGTAGTAAGCATAGTCCAGAACAGTGCTCCCGTCAAACCGCTGCATGTCTGTTACACAGACCAATGCTTCTACTGAATCCAAATTCTATACGCAGCCCATGATGCCAGACAGAACTTCAAGTGAGCCCAGATTCTGTGCCCTTGCTCATGATACCAGAGAACACAGAAAGTGAAGATGAACATTGTTTTCTGTTTAAACTGCAGGAGGAATTCAGGTAGGCAGAATATAGTAACCCTAACTAGAGTTTGGCTAATGGTTTGGGATTAATATCCCCAAAAGGGTCCATGGGAATGTTAATAACTTTGTCAGTATAGTTATGATAATTCTCTTGGTTTTCCATCTTGTCTGAAAAATAGTCCCACCAGCGCAAACAGCAGGGCATTTGTTGAGTGCTGACTGGCTCCCAGGATCGTGTGTCCTCTACTGATTGATCAACCCCACTTGCTGCAGCAACCTAAGGCCCAGATTCTGCAAACTGCCCCAACCCCCTGCACTCATGTGGAGCCCCACTGAATCAATCTGTAAGATTTTGGGGGTGGGGAGGAGTGTCTAAGCTTAATTTGTTTGGGATCTCCTCTCCCAGCCTAATTCTGCTTAGCTTGTGAGAACATGACAAGGTCAGAGTGCCAAGTGCTATGGATGTAGTAATTTTCTAAGGATCAGAGCATTTACAGGGCAATGGCTTATCTTTGTTATTTTAAAGATCTCTGATATCAATCTTGTTGTTGTTGGTATTGGGTCAGTCTGAGGATGTTCAGTCATGCTTTGTAGCAACCCAGCCCCTAGCCATTAACCAACCCTACTGAGGGGTCACTGCAATAGTTAAAAGAATATTGTGACTGTTGCACCTACCTCTGTGTTTTACCTGAAGATAAAGAAGCCTCTCATAGGTTGGACTTGTGACTAAAGAGCTGGAGCTACTCTATTCTGCAAGATCCAATCGTGGGGAAAGTGTGAGGAAAAATATGTATGATTGTTGGCTGAGTTTTTCAATAGAAACTCAAGGAGTTAGGAACCTAATTGCATTGAAATTCAGCTCTGGTGGAGCTAGGCTGATGTGTGTGCAATGAACTTGTTTCTATATTTTTCTTGAAAATTTATTAAAGCGTGGGGGAGGAGGGAAGGGGTATAAAATGTTTGCAAAAGGTTTTTACACTGTGATTGATGTGACATGACTGCCAGATTCTGGGTTTTTGTCTGCCTCTCAAGATCGTGAGTATCCTATTTGTTAGTTAGATAAAGAACTTACTAATTTTTTTTTATTTGTTCAAAACAATCTATTGCAACATAATTCCATTGCCTCATCGTGGAAGGGTGATGAGGAATTGAATACTTGATTAAAACCCCCAAACAAATAAGTTTTTTTCCCTTTACAACAGACTTTCTATTTTGAGCATGCTCAATTGCAATAAATTGGATTGTCATCGTTCACTGGGACACACAGTACATGTCGGTTTTGCAAGCCAGCAGGAAGTTATTAATCTATCACTTACTACTAAGATGACAGTGATATTTAGATTCAGAACTCAACAGGAATGTGCATCACAATTGGATGCCGCTGGATAACAGTCCCAGAAGCTCCTCTGTGATATGTGATAGATCTATAAGACAATTGTTTCAGGGCACTTTCCTGTATATTGTAAATATGATGCATGATGACGTGACCAATTATAGCAGGCTAATGTTCAAACAGCATGTCACAACCTGTGTATCAATGTATTAGATCTCTTCTCTCAGCAAACAAATGACACTGAAAGCAAGAGCAACTGCAGAGTCATTGGCTTAATAGAAGGTCAAAATATTTTTAATGACTTCTGTATTACTACATTATTACATCATTATTTAAACCAGTAAAGGAAATTTGGTGTTAACCCTTTCAATGTATTTATCTCTTCCTGGTGGCATTCTGCACTGCATACAAAGGTCAAGACCTACTCCATGGTTGAAAGTTGGCTTCTGCCAGAATAAAGCTTGGCACAGTGGTGGAAAATTCACCAAGGGAGGTGGTTGTGGCAGTGTGAAGTGACTGCAAACTCCTTTTGGGAGAGGGCTGTATGGCGTTATCACCGCTTCAAAAATGGGTAGCCTGGCCAAGCTGGGAAGAGGCCATACAAAACCTGGTTTGATGGGGAGTATACCAATCTAGTGCCTCCATGGTGGAAAACCCAGGGGAGGTCTGTAGCAAAAATGCTGCCCCACATATCTCAAGATGAATGTTCCTGGGGCAGAAAGAGCCTCTTTGGTACAGGAAGTTGTCTCTTCCCTTCTTGCACTAGTTGTAGTGAAACATGCCCAGGAGTTGATTTGTCAAGTTGCTCTATTTAGGGCCCTGCCCTGTGAGGCACTGAAATCAATGAGGATAGCACCTGGCAGGATTGGGCTGTTGTGTGTATGTTTTTCATTCACTAGATATCAGGAATTGGTGGTTTTCTGCTTACACAGGTGAACTCTGTGTCATGCTTACCTGTTTGCATTCAATTATTTTTCTGCTGAGAGCATATTGCAAGTCATCTAGTTTTGCTTCGTTTGATATAGTTGTTGTAGACAATGGAATAGCTCTGTGCTCCAAAGAAAAATCTTTGTATGTGCAACCTCGTCCCCGTCGAGTTTCTTAGTCCATATCTGTTTGGGCATACAATCAGATGCACTGTGCAGAGCCAGCGTTTCAGCAATGTGGCTCTAATGAGACAAACCTTCCACTTTAGAATACTTTTGGGTCACTGTGGTCATTCCGAGTACTTTATGGAGGATTTGTGAGCCTATGGTTCTGTTGTATGAGCAGAAACTGTTATAAGGTAACATATAAGTTGAGAGGTAACCTTTCAGCAGAATGGTTTGAGTTAAAATAAAGGGATTGAAAAAGAGTACAATGACCAAAAAAATCTATAAAAATGCAATTGCGCTAATATAATTTTATCACTTATTTAAAAATTTAGTCGACCCAAAAGACTACCAAGTGTGAAATTAAGGAACAGCTCCTCTACTTTTATGGAAATCACTCTTCTTCACTTGTCTAATAGCCTGATTTTGTCAGATCATTTATTTCCATGGTTTTAAAATGAGCTTGACAGACAGAATTTTATAACACCACTTTACTGCAAATAAGAACATCATTTTCGCTTATTAAAACTGAAGCTTAGAGAAAGCATTAAAATTAGCAGTTCACTCTGCTTTAACCTTTTGAATACTACTGTGACTTTACACTCTGGACTATGCTTAAGAAAGAGTAGGGTTCAGAAGTAGGTGGTAGAGAGTTCTTAAAGGGCATTTGAGTGAGAATCAGCCTGAACTATTTGCTGGACTTTGCTCACACTTGCTTTTGACAATTCTTTATATACCAATGTTTCAAATCTCACCCACAAATGAATTCTTGCCAAAGTGACTTCTGGCCGGAGAACATAGTGGTATGGAGTTAGGGTGTTATACCAAACATGATCTGAGATAACAGGCATATTGCCACACACCGCAAATAGTGTAAAATGGGGCTTATTTTCCTAACTGATGTATTAGTTTCCTTTTTGAGCAGTAAAATTTGTGACTAGTTTTGGAGGTCACTCACAGATAATAGATACCTAGTGCTGGCTCTAACTCAAACACTGTGGGATGGTGGTTGGAGAGTCGAATGTCTTCTCCATAAGTACAGCTGGACCATATCTGCATTGGTGGAATCAGAAGTGACAGTTTAAATCAAGTTTTCCCATGCACGTTCATGCTGCCTTGTTTTATTTTATTATTTTGCAATTAGTTATATGCCCAGAGTGGCTCAGTAGCATACGTATTCAGTCAAGTCCTGCTCTTATGTTTTGTTATTTTTAAACCTAAGTTCACTACAGAAATAGGAGTACAAGGTCACACACTGTTTCAGGCCGATCTTTCTTAGCTAAGTCATCACTATATCCACCGTGGTTTTCTGTTGTAACCTATCTAGTTAATGCTGATGATAATTATTACTTTCTTCAATTTGCATGATGTAATTTGTAGACAATGAGCCAGATCCACACCAGGATCTGCACTGGCACCAGGTCCAAGGACCTGTCTCAGGCCATTCACCCAATGTGGAGGTTGCAGAGATATAAGGCACCCAGAATCTTTCCTCTTCCCGTTAGGACAACACTAAAATTTTTGGGGCAGGAGGCGGGCTAGCAAGAGAGGAATGTGGCCAGTGGATGTGCTGGATTTGTGTATGCCCTCATCAGCCTCCATGGCCATGCTCTAAAGGAACCCCAGGCAGAGCAGCAGATGAACCATACTCTTCCCCTCACCCAGGGTGGGATTTTGCTAAATGCAGAATTAGTGAAGCTGGAACAGAAAAGTGCAGTTTGCACCTGATTTCAATACCTCTTTCTCTCTCTCTCTCAATGGGACATACAGGAACCACACTGGCAGGGTCAGGTTATTAAAAGCCTGCAGATGTCAGGTGTGGAGAAGAGAGTTAAAAGAAGAAGGCCTGCTTACTTTGGCACTGACCAGGAAGGAGAGCAGAGCTCTGTTTCTCCCTCGGTGAGGGAAGCCTGGTTTCAGCCTAGAGTCTGAGACAGCATGCTGGCTGGACAAGACTCTGGGTGTGTGGGGTGACAGGACCTGCTGACACAAACCAAAGGAGTGGAGTTGGAAGGCAGGCCCTGAGTAGAAGGATGGGGTCTTGTCAAAGCCTCATTGTATCATCCTGTTTTGAGTTCTTATCTGGCTTTAGTTTATGGACTTTAACACTCTGAAGGGGTAGGGACTCAAATGGAGGGCTAAAGCATGTCTGAGTTGGACCCTGCAAGAGGGGGACTGTCAGAGACCCTGCATCAGGGTGAGTAGTGCTGTGTTGAACCACAAGGGGGCAACACAGAAGCTGTGATGGGGTACTGCTATGTGCCAAAAATGCTGAGAGTCCGAATCACAAGGAACAGCTTTGTGTAACAGCCTATTGACCTTTTTCACAGCTAATTCCATCTTGCCAATACTCTATGGGAATGCTGAGGAGGAGGTATGGTGGTCACACTCCTGTTTGCCTGCAAATTCATTTAATTCTTCTGAGGCCACCGGGGTCTGTTGTCAATGGATACAGTTTCTGGAATGCCATATCTCACAAAGTGGGCCTTCAGTTTGCCAATCACTAACTTGTTTCTTGTATCAGGCAGGACACTGACCTCTCAAATTTGAATCGTAGTCCACTGCTCTATGCATGTGACTACATTGCATCTAACCTAACTCCCTGTGGTGCCTGTTTTCCTGGTGTCTTGCCAATAACACTCCCTCTAATGAACATGGGCCCTATGATTCCAGTTCCACTGATCATGATAGAGTCACAGGTGTTTTGGACATGCTCAGGTTTATAATGAAGTGAGAGCCTACAGATAGTTCACAAGCCTGTTCACCAACATTCATTGAAGGTCTACATGTAGTCTGAGTTCTAATCACTGTAGCTTTGTGGTGTGATTAAGCCATCATTCCTTGCCTTTAGGGATCAATCCTCTGGACTAGAGATTGCGAATCAAATTGCCACTATGCCCTGAAGTCTGCGAATCAAATGAACAAGTTTATTGCACTGAGGCTCCAGATTTTAATTGTACTAGAGTCTAAAAAAATGGCCAGAGAACTTTTTACTGTGATAGGGAATTAATCTCCCATTACTTCCAAATGATGAGTTGCACACCAGACGGTACAAAAAAGAAAGAAAGAAGTGGCTGTATCATTGGAAAAGGTACAGCCCTGCATTGTCTTCACAAATGAAAGAAAACAGAGCTGTATAATTTTCAAACAGCAGTCCCAAATTCAAATTAAGTTTGATGATGTAGGAAAATCTAACATTCTAAGTCTAACATGCATCTCCAAACTTTAGTACTAGATAAGGAAAACAAGTTTCTGTGAAATCCCCTGGCTGCAGGTATGGAAATCAATAAACTTTTAAATGATCATTTCCCAACACGGGATCTTCTTAGAAAGGCCTTCAGATAAGGTAAAAATATCTTATTGTGAGCTACAGCTGTAATAGCCAATTAGCCATCCAGTCGTCTAGTGTGCCATAGAGATATCATCAATTCAGGATGAATATGTTCTGCAGCTATTCAATAACACACCAAAGAAATATAACAGCTGTAGGAACAAGTGGCGATGAAATGGTGATAGAATAGGCTAGTAAATGCAGGGAGGTTTTTCATCATATGACAACATCTTGCAAAAAATGCAGAGCAAGAATCACAAAAAATGAAACACTGTAACTCATAATTCCTTCTTGAAGTGACTGGAAATCTATACGTTTTTAGTCTCAAAAGGAGGATTCTGATATTTTTGAACTTCCCCTCCAATGGAACACACATACATTAGTTAAGATTTTTAAGTTTAACGTAGAGCTCAGCAGGAACCTTCTTTGGAAATCAGGCCTACTGGAAGGAACCGTATTTTGATATTTTCCACTTATATCAGCGGGAAGAAGAAACATTTGGGTGTGCCAATAGTGTAATTGATGGAGATGGAGATGTATAAAAAATACATGTTTTGCACATGGAAACACAAGTTTATGAACACAAATATGGGGTTTTGAACACTCAGAGGATGAAAGCAAAATTTTGCAGGTGCATCTATTGTATCTTAAAAAATATTTTTTTTCCGAAATGACACCTAGAAAGTCACTTGCAGGTGAAAACTGCTAGAATATCAGAAAGCAAAGAGATGGATTATTGGGCTCAGAAAACCAAAACATTATACTGCAGCTAAAGAATGAAGAGGGAGGTGAATTTGACTGAGATTTTATGTAAATCCAGTCCAGGTAGTCCACACCAGAGTTTGATTTACAACTGTAATGGACTGTGAGGGTGAGCAGAGTGCAGATAGTAAGCAGAAGAGCAGTTGCTGTTGGACTGCTAACCAAATCAAAAGATGGGCATTCCACCATTTCTTGGTGGGTTTTCTATTGGTCCAGCAATATTTGTTGTTGAGGAACAGCAGAACTCACTTATCTAGGGCTCTAGATTTGTGAATTCATGACAACTACCAAAGCACAAGTAGTGTGCTGGATCCTACAGGTACTTCCTACTTGACAGCACCAGGAGTTGGAGCAACTTGTATTCCAGTGCTCAGCAGCTAACAGCACTCAAGTTACTGAGTTTCCCAGTTTATTTAATGTCATTGGCTTGCTCAAAAATCTAGTTAATTTCATGGAGGTAATATGTTTCAATCTGTAATACAGTCCATCTCATAGACAAATCCATTTCTATATCAGATGGAAGTAACGTAAGAATTTGTATGTCTGAAACAACTCAGCATGAAGGAACAAGTCACCTGCCATCCTTCCTAAGGTATTTCCCTTCGCTGTGGCACCAAAATAAAAATATCCAGTGGTGATATGAATTAGTATTGAGATGTCCCACCGCACCAGACCTATTAAGCAGGAATGCCATTTTTCAACAATAGTGGACTATATTATTGTGGTTCTTAATGGGGCAGCAAGCTGAATCTAAAATCAGGATACCAATAACTGGTGTTGCTCTCCACTGTTTGCTATATCACACAACCTTCTCCGCTCCTGTTAGTTTCTGAGGTTATAAAACATCTTGGGTGAAATCCTGCCCCATTGAAGTTATGGGGATTTTGCCACTGACTTCACAGGAGCCAGAATTTTATCCTGAACATTACCTTATCATTTGCCACCAGAGTTTTTCAAGATCCTAGTTGACAAATATAAATCCCCTTCTATGGCTCCACCCAGGTAGGACATGACAAGCCCCTTAAGCTACATTGTATGAACAGGAACTGGCCCTTCATTGTAAGAAATGTGAATTTTAGGTCACAAGTTGAGTGTGAGGGCCATAAATACAAATAGTACTAGAAATTGTGCACACACTTTTTTGCAACATTGGAAATTTCAGCTTCTTTGGGACTCTTCCTCCCCCAGTAAAATTAGCAGCAATTTCACCCCTGTTTTCCCTCTACTCCACCCCCACAAATGTTATTCAACCTATGAGAGGTTTGCCAAAAAAAAAAAAGCTGCCTGGAGTGCATTCTTTGTAAAGGGCTCTACAACTTTGCAGACTTTGAAGCAGCTTATTTGAAACTGTAGAAAAAATTAAGAAAAAAATTAGGGGTCCAAGTTCTCAGCCAATGTAAATCAGAGTAGCTCCATTGATTTCAGTGATTTACACCAGCTGACTGCCTGGGCCTAGATCTCCCCAAGTGGTGTAAGGATATATATTTAAAGTAAACATTTATTTCATCACTCTGTTGGTGAGCACTTTTACGTACCATCTTCCTTATCGTTCCCCTGCATAGTTCAGTTGTTAACATTTTCTCCTTTCATGGTCTTTAAGATGTAAATAATCACCTGATTAAATATCTCTTGAGAAGATTATGCTATGGATACAGGACCGTCATTGCAGCCCTCATAATCAATGTTTCACTTGTTCATATGATATATGTACACCTGCGAGTTGTTGCCATTACCCTTGATTGCAGTGTGGGAGATTCTTAGTTTCAAACATAATCATGCAAAATCATTTTTTTAATAGTGTCTAGTTGCAAATGCAAAAGTAAAGAAATGCACCTACTGTAGATAAACAAAGCAGCATGGCTGTCATAAAAGAAACAAACAAACCAAAAAAACCCCTAACAACAGTTGTTGAGGCAGCTTTAACTCCTACATTCCTCTTATCACAAGCAGGATGGGTTTATAAAGGATACACCTTGCCAGAAAATCTTGATTGCTTTTTAAAAATTAATCGATGAAGGAGATGCGTTAGATATAATATATCTGGATTTTGGTGCAACATTTGAAGTTGTCTCTCACAAAATCTTATCTGAAAAATTAATTCAAATCAGCTTAAGTAGAATCACTGCCATGTGTATTGAACCCTCAGCTAACAGATTGTACAAAGGGTAACAATAAAAGGCAACACATTGAGCGTAGGGGAGGTTCCTAGTAAGGAACATGTTAAGTCCAGGCTTATTTAACTGCTTCGTTAATGATCTGGAAGAGGGGAGTAAACATCCACTTAATGAAATTCACCAATGATACCAAATTGGTACCACTGAGGACTGAGAGAAATAATAGGAAGGGAACAGAGAGATTAGAAACATACCAAGGAAATAATTAAGAAGAATGCCAGCGTGGACAAATGCAAGGTAATATACTGGGGGAAAATAAACTCAGACACCAATGCTCTATGGGAGGGAGAAACCTGGAAAGTAGTAACGCAAGGCTGAGAGTGAAGAGCAAATTTACCAAAACTCTGCTGTGGAATGTGGCAGTAAAATAACCAAAGGCACCAAAGCAGTTCTGCAAATGGTCGTACCCTTTATGCCAGAGGGGAAACGATATAGATACTGAGGAAATGACTCTGCACTACCTGAGGATTCTTCCACTGGTTGCTTAAACAGATTTCAAGGCTGCTTTGTGCTACCCAAGAGATGCAAATAGCTTTAGCAGACCCAAGAATTGGGCCCCAAGAATAAAGGAGAAATTACTTTGGATTGCCCCAAAGAGGAAAAGTACAAGTAATGTGATACTTTTGGGGGGGGGGAAATAGAAAAATTATGCTGAATATCAGGGGGAAAAACCTCCCAAGGGTGAGCTCTATTGGGTTATAGAATAGTCTGTCAAGGAAAGTAGTTCAAACCCCATCACTTACGATATTTAAATACTGACTGGAGATAACCCCAGAATAATGCACTATAGGAAACAACCCTGCATTGACAGAGGAAAGGGCTAGGTGTCCTAACAGGCTTCTTACACCTCTAACTTTTATGATACTAAGATATAAATCGCTAATATTACTGCAGTGTTTTAATCCCCACCCACTACATTACATAGACGTGTGATTTTTTTTAGAAGGTTTGGACTATTAGCATCTCAGTTATGGAAACCTTTGTGCTAAAATACTTTTGTGATGTATTGAGATAAACCACATAATTCAATAACTCTCAAAGTCTTACTTATCTTTTTCTGAAGGGGTGCAGTTGTTGAACTTCAGGGTACATTAAAATATATTGAAATATTGACACAACACCTATTAGAGGAAAACTGCCTTTATGCTATTCTTTGCTATGTACTATTTTATTTTGCGGTGTGTGTCCATCCTGAGTTCTGCACTCAGAACATGAAAAATGGCCAAAGTAGGTTTTGAGAAATTTGCTCTTGTAATTACAGTAAAAGGGCACCTGTCAGGAAAATACATCAGAGTAACCAAACATAGATAAAAACATAGCTTTGAATTGGGAGAGCCAATTCAATCACACTATAAGAAGGCACAACTCCCACTGAAAATTCTTATACTAGAGTAGAATTTGGCACTGCACACAAATGCATTGCAAACAAACTGCAGCTGTAGACTTCATAAAAAGGTGAAAATGACTGTCAGAGTATACATCTGAACTACACGGTAGGCATAAATATTACTCTAACTAGTGTCCTGAAGTGAATTTAAGAAGGCAGGTGATCATTTATATCTAAAAGACTGGAAAAGGGTTAAATAAGGGATTATGAGATGGAACTACTAAGATGGTAAGATGCACTTTCCAGGAGTAAATATAGAGCACATTTTACGAAGTAAATAAATAAAAATACACCCAAGCAATTTATATCCCATGCACTCAAACTCTTATTGGAATGGCTGGTCTCATATCCTCCTCAGAGAAGAGACTGTGAGTATAAGGTTTGGGTGAAAAAACAACCTCCCTACTAGCAAGATTCTTGCAAATTTTGAGGCACAACAATTTCACGAGACAGGTATTTAAATCTCTGCTGATCATTTTCACTTCCCATGCTTGCAATAATTCTACAGCACAGCTAATATTTGATTGATCAAAAGTAAGCCTGACATGAAACTGTCAGGAAAATGAGAGTGAGACAATATTTTTGGTTGGCTCTACACAAGGGCTGTTTGCCACAGTTTAAATGTCCGATTTACGGACCCTGGCCTATTCTTATGCATGCACAAAATTATTCATGCACGTACATACACCCACAGTTTACAGGTGCAAACACGTGTGCATAAGCTCGAAGTGTTGAGCTTTTAGGGTACGCAGGCAGATGTTTGCATTTGCGAAGTATGTGTGCATGTTGTGCACAAAATTGCATGTAAGAAGAGGCCAGGTGGAAAATTTGACTCTAAATCTCTGGTAAACAGATCAAATTGGTCATAAGATACTAGAAGCTACATAATACTGGAGTTGTGACAGCACAGCTAGTTCTGTCCCTTTCATCTTTCTAGTAAATATTGTTAGTGAAACAATTTGGTTTCTTCTTTATTTTGCTAACTAGACACACACATTTTCTTGTCAATCACCAGAAGTGTTGAGGGAAATTTAAAGGCACTAGATATGGAATTAATTCTCTTCCTGCTTACGCTAGTTTTATGCTGGTGTCATTTCACTGGGCCAAATGCAGCACCAAAGTCAATGGTGGTACATCAGGATTGAACTTGGTCCTATGATTTCAGTAGAGTTATTCCTATTTAAACCAGAGTAAGTGAGAGGAGATTCAGTTCTGATGTGGACAGTGGTGTCCAAAAGTCACCTCTCAGTGGTAGTGGAGAGATCACAGTTATTACTGATTCCAAGTGTAGAAGTACTACAGTATCTCAGTCACCATGGTGTGGTAAGTGTCACTTAAATATTGACTTTTTAATGGTGACCACTGTAACCTTGTCAAAACAATAGCTAATACTATCCTCAAGTATTGAAAGGGTAAAATAAACACCAAGGTTGGGAAGACGTATTAATTAAAGGAAAATTTATGCTGAAGATCAGTAAAACATTTTGTGATGTTGAGTTCTAGTAAGTTGTGCCATAGTGTCCCAAAGAAAGAGAAAGAACACATTTACATTTTCAAAGGATTATACATAGACAAACTAATAAGGCTTCCTAACCCTCAGTGATCCAGGTGGGTAGGTAGATAAGGATGATCATCAGCCCCATTTCACAGAAAGAAAACAGAAGCACACAGAGAGATCGACTGACATTCCTATGTCACACAGCAAGTCAGTCCAGGGTTAGATCCTACAAATAATTAAGTAGCTTTTTACAGCTGAGGAATCTGAAAGAGAGGCCTAAACTCATCATTAATGTAGCTGCACTGATGTCACTGGCGCTACCCCAGGAAGGAATGTGAAAATGTGGCTAAAAGAGATTAAATGACATGCCTGGGAGGCAATGGGGTAGTCTGACAGATTAGCCATTGGCTACTAGCAAGTGCTTTAATAACCAATGTGACCTAATCTTTTCCCATCTGGGATGAGTTTGTAAGTGGGAAGGGGACATTTTTATAGGGCAAATGGTGAGTGTGCCTGGCTGGCTGCTTTGTGTCAGGGGGGAGAGTCTCTCTGAGAGCTAACAGATGCTCTTTGAACTACACATAGTTGTGTATGCTCTGTTCACTTAATGTTTTGGCAAAAAGCCAGCTTTACCTCTTACAGATGTGCTGGATCTTCCCATTTTATTACACAAACAGTGGTAACCCTAATAAAACAGACTGCATCTTAATGGCACATTGGAAGGCAGTATCCCCATTCATAGTTAAAGAGAGACTTGAGATAACCTACACTGGCTAAAATGACACAACCAACTGCTGCAGGGTGACCGGGGTACCTCCTGCATAGCACAACTTGGCAAACAGGCCTAATGCACTGGTAGTCCAGTAACAGTCAAATTAACACGCTGTCATGAATCATATACTGTCTCCTATTCTAATCAGCACATACTACATTCTCTGTTCTCCAAACGATATATTTAAAAACATATTTAGCATAATACAGTATTACATAGTTCTACCTGTGTCACCTGTCTCTTGTTCTGGTGTACATATAGGGCCCAAGTTGTTGGACCACTATAAGCACAATTGTGTGGCAAAATTTAATATAGGCTTTGGCTTAAGCCCTAAATGTATTTGTTACTTGTGTGCTAGTAACTTACCTACACCGTGACTGTTTTTTCTACTAAAATAATCTGACAGTAAAACCAAACCAGTTGTTTCAGGAAGGTGTGTATTTGACAATTTAATCAATCTCTTACTCTTATATATATAGAGAGAGTAAACTATATTTTTCATCCATAGACTTCTGAGTGTTTTACAAAAGAGGAAAGTATCATTATCCCAGTTGTACAAATGGGGAAACTGAGATTTTGAGTATTACATTAGTACACTTATAAGCAAAATACTAATCAATAGGGGGATACAATGTATACATAGTTTTCATGAATTACTTTAACGGCAACAAGAAATCTGTAAGATATCGAAGACTGACACTTTTTTCATACATATCTTGTTTACGTTTTCCCAAGGAGTATGGCAGGTGTCCTGGATATTTTCTTGAAGGGTGTGTGTGTGTGTGTGAGAGAGAGAGTGAGAGAGAGAGAAAGATAAATATCAGCATTTTGTCAAGTATCAGAGGGGTAGCCGTGTTAGTCTGAATCTGTAAAAAGCAACAGAGGGTCCTGTGGCACCTTTAAGACTAACAGAAGTATTGGGAGCATAAGCTTTCATGGGTAAGAACCTCACTTCCCCCCGCCTGAAATCTTCATTAATGAAAGCTCACAATGTGACCATGCAGTAGGTAGATGTTAGTACATCCATTGTACAGAGGGGTAATTGAATCATTGTGTTGCTTTAGACATGTCACAACAGCCTGTGTATGAGTGTTAGAGTTTTGGAATATAATCCAAGAATTGTGTCTTCTACTACTGTGCTCTAACAGACCCATTGCTATGGTATCACTCCAGTACAGTTACAGAGCCAATCTTTTCCCAAAGCAAGTTCTCTGGATAAAGAAAATCCCTGTCTGATCAATGGGACACTCAAAACAGTTCATATTTCTTGAAGATTTATGGAGTGAGCTGCTAAAGGAGACTTCAGTTTCTGTAGCTGAATTCTGGCATTGGGGCCCAGAGATGGACAAAAGTTGTGTGGAGTTTTTTTAAGTTACTTCCAAACATTTACCCTAAATCTTGAATTACCGTTTATATTAGACGTTTCTTCTCTCTGTGTGAATTACCAAAACAGGTCCAGAAATTTGGCTGTCACTAAAAATGGACTATTTAAACCCAAGTAGTGAGAGTTCCTAGCATCTCCTTGCCAGCCACATTTTATACTTATAACATCTGAAAATACTGAGTGTACCCAATATCCATTCTGAATCTTTGAAGTGTTGTTCAAGCCTTTGAAATATTGAAACAATTTACTGGCCATTTAACATCTTTTTGGATATTTTAAAGATCTGGGCATTCAAGTCTCTTTTACTTGTACCATTCTTTATTTCCCTGCTAGGCTCCAAACACTTGAAAATACATGGGCTGCAATGAGCAAATAAATGACATCCTAGCAGAACCTAAAAGCAGGAATAGGTTAGGTACACTAGGGAAGAACAAATTTCCTCATTGGATAAGTGAGGAGCCTTGTGCCATTTCATGTAAACTCCTAAAATGATTGTAGGCTATCAATCCACTTGCCTGAAATATTTTTTAGCCCAAGGAATGAATTTGGCAGGGAAGTTAAATGATTTATTTAGAAGCCTTAGGCTTATTTTTAAAAACAAATTAATGAAGAGAGTGTTTCTTGCTCTTTGAAACTTTCTTCTCTGTTTTCTCAGCTCCTGAACATAGTGAGTAACTGTTCACCAAGGCACTCCCCAAAATATTTCCCTTTTCTTGTATCTAGGTGCTGTTTGCAAGTAGCAATGCACCAAACAATTTGTTCTGGGCTATATTGCAAATCAGCATTTATAAATCAGAACTTCGAGTTAAAGTAAAAGTAGGATTTCATAAACTAGATCATTATTGTATAGCTTCAATGTTATAAATCAGTCAGTTGTATCCTAAGTGCAAAGTGAGGATTTGTAAATCAAAGCATTTTATTTCGGAATTTCTCAGCTTGATTTGTAAATCTGTTATAGAATTTGTAAATCCAGATTGTGGTATGTAAATCGATTTTGGGACCTATAAAGCAGTTGAATGTTTTAGCTAAATCTAATGTTTAAAATAATGATTTCTGAATCAAAATTTTCTGCTGAAGATTTACTGGCAAGTTTTATAAATCAGAGGCAAGACATATAACTCAAACTGTGAGAAGTGCAGATTTATAAATCCAACTTGTAAATCAATGGAAAAAACACCATGTTTTACACTAAATAATATTTTACAAATGGCACCTCATACATCACGCAATTGCCACAAATCTTTTACATGGAAGTCAGGATACACAATGTGAGACTGAATTGGAAAGAAAAATTATGAGAAAATTTGCTTAGTGGGTTAAATGCTCAGTACAAGCTTCTCAGATTGGGCTTGTGTTATCAGGGAAGAATGTTCAGTTGTGTCGACTTAGTCAATAGTGGACGTTTGTCCAAATCAATACACTGTGGCATGATTCACAATGTTGGCAATCTCAGTTGAGGGGAGGCCGCACACAGGAATAACAGTGTGTTGTAGATCATGATTGCAAAGTGTTGGCATAGCTGTGTAGAGAACCTTATGCAGCACCTCTCTGCAGGGCACCTGTTATAGCAGCCTGAGAGAGAGCCAGAATCACTGAAAAAACTAAATGTTGCCACTGGTGCATATACCTGAATGGGAGAAATTTGAAGCAAGAGCCAAAACATTGTTAAGGGGATTTGAGAGACAATTCTCAGCTTTTTACTTCTAAAGGAACTTAATCACATATGCACAGCTGAACTTAGATCTAAGAGCTGATAATCACAACGTAAGGCTGGTTTCTGTGCATGAAGGCTCTCTAGACACTTCCATATCTTGGCAGTTGGAGATTCTAATATTGATTTGGAGGACCTGGGGTTATCATTTCTGTAGCCATGGAAAACTATGTTTTTCCTTCACCTTTCCACTTTTGGAACCAAACATTTCTGCCCCTGCTGATTGCCAACTGGTCACACACCCCAGTGTGTTCCCTAGCCCCTCTACCTACCATCTCCAACACTGACATGAAGCAGAAAATCCTGGTCAGGGGAAGATTATGATTACACTGACCTTTCTGGTTCCCTTTCAGCAGCATGGGCATAGCTCCTGTTTGCAGTAATATGAATTCCATAGTGTGACTCAGTGGCATTCTAAGCAGCTATCAGGCTTTTGCTTTTCATTTGGAGTCTGAGGAAAATGGTAGTAAGTTGGAAAGGTTTGCCTAGTGAGTATAGTATCCAAGGCACTTGTTTGTCAGACTCTGAAGGTATGCGTACTGCAATTAGACAGTATAGACGCCCATGGCCCAGCTGAACTGGGCTTATGGGACTCAGGCTGTGGGGCTGTTTAATGATGTAGATGTTCGGGGTTGGGCAACAGCCTGAGCTCTGGGAGCCTCCTACCTCACAGGGTCCTAGAATGTGGGCTCCAGCCTGAATGTCTATACCGCAGTTCAACAGCTTCTTAGCCTGAGCCCTGCGAGCATGAGTCAGCTGGCACTAGCCAGCTGTGGATTTTTAATTGTAGTGTAGACAAACCCTGAGTCAGAAAAGAGCTTCTTGAATCAAAGAAAAATTGCACTGTGTGAGGTGGTGAAGTTCAGGCTTGTGTTCAACTTTTTATATGGGGTCTACATTCTGCTGTCCACTTCCAAGGGGAAATATCTTGATTCTCAAAATATTTTAAAACGTTCTAAATGCTGGACCACATGACATTCAGGAATGTTAAGCTGGTGTTTGTGAATAAATGCTTAACATTTTAAAATGTAAAAAAAATCTTAATAGACTATTGTAAATTTTTAAAGCAAAGAAATTAAAAGTTAAAGTTGCACTGAAATATGTTCTAATAGATTTTAGTTCTGCAACACAAGCAGCTCAGTATATTCCCAGAGAAAAAAAAAAGTTCAAATGGAGTTGAAGTGGTGAATACTTATCAGTATTGTGAGGTAAAAATCATTACAAGGATCCTGTAATTATCCCCAAACCCAGGACATTCAGAGATCTGATTAAACGTGAAAGAAATCCAAACTTGTTCAAGTAGAGAAGCACACATTGAGGGCCTAAACAACCTTAGCTCTGTCCTGTAGAGACACCATGCAATCACTATCCAATGGTGATTAATGCATTTCATAGTCCTTTAGATAAAACTGATATTTGAAGACACATTGGGTCTTTCACATTTTCCCTCCTCTTAGTATAGTGAAGTGGTTATGTGCGAGGGAGTCAGGGAGAGAGTGAGGATACAGGGGGAGGCAAGGATTGATGTAATCCTGGCTGGAGAGGAGATGGCAGTGGTTGAGGAAGGGGGCTATGTAAGGGAGGCTGGCAATAAAAGTGAAGGTGAGACCTGAGTTAGGGAAGACCTGGCACTGAGTCCCAATGTGTCTGCACTTTAAAGGCTCCCACTGCACCCCTGCCAGAGCTTCATTAACAGTGCTGCCTCAGAATCCAGTGGAGCCAAGCACTATCTGTGTGAACCTGGCTGCTGCACGCTACGAGTTCTGTAGCGTGCTTTGACATACTGCTATTTCACACCCCAGCCTTCAGTTCCACTAGAAATGGTTGCAATCCCTCACAGACATTCCTCTCAGCTCTCTAACCTACCATGGAAATCAGGGACAACATTGATAAAAAATAATCAGGGAAATATTTGAGGAGGAGTAACGAAGACGCAGACATTTAAGTGGCTGGGAATAAAGAAGCTCAAATATTAGACACGACTTCTTGACTTACAAAATGTGTGTTTCTAATAGGAGACAATGTTGCCATTCAAAGTCACGTCCCTTAAGTGACATTATAATATAGTTGAATGTCTGTGATGAAAGTGAAGCTCGATCTCATGCCATTGTTCCGAGTTGCCAGCAACACTAACTTTGTTATTATTTGGCCCAGCTTATAAAGGTTCTTTTCCCCCTCTTACTTTTCTGTGGGTCAGAGCCTGAAATAGGCATTGTTATGGGTCTGAACCTGGATACACCTCTTCAGCCCAGCTGAGCTCCATGCCTATCAAGTGCTGGTCAGATCTTGGAGCCATCCAGCTGCTTCAAAGCTACCAGGTCCTATACCCTCCCTACACTTGGACTTTGACTATTGCCTTATCACAGAGGAGCCTTTTCCCCTCTACTGTTGCTACCAGGCGTGCAGAAAACAACAATGGAAGCACTAGACAATGCAAAATACCTGCAGCTGCAGCCATTTTATCTACTGTATCATTTAGATTTGCTTCGAGCCAAGTTAGATGACACAGTGGTTAAAATACTGGTGGCTACCCAGTACCTCACCTATATCAGGAAAGAAAAGGCTAAACACAGCTGTCCTTAGCACATTTTGAACCTGTTGTGCACAATGGAAGCAGCTGCCCCGGTGCTGACAACTGACGTGGTAGTGTGGATGGGGCTCGAATGTTCCAAGCCGGTGTTCTTGACAGAGTGCTGAAAACATTTGAGCTGTGTCTACACCGACACTTTAATTGCTATCGCTACGGGTGCAAGTGCACCCATTACTGGAAAATGGGTATAGAATATGCTAGGGTAGACAAGACTAATGATAGCTAGAGGTCCTATTGCAGAACAGAGGGTGGGGGAGGGAAACAAACAAACCAAAACACCACAGCAAGCTAAATTACAGGGACTTTGATCACCAGGTGAAACAGAAATGTTTTGTCTCATACCATCAGAAAATTTGCATGCTGTTCTATGCTTGTCTGACTTTAACTCACGCTAGCAGAGTCAATTATGCTTTTCATACACTGACCCACATATGAGTGATTCACATCAAAACCACATAGTACTATTTACTTTCTTTGTTCCTTTTTTGATGAGTTGGACCCTCCTGAAAATACATCAGAAAAAAGCAGGATCCTAGGGTAAAAAGAAATAGAGAGGTTAATAATAAATAGGTAAATGTTGTTATTTGTATAGTGTTTACTCTCAAAGTCCTCAGACATATTCAGGGCCACATTATGTATGATTTAAAATAGAACAGGCTGCTATTAGCAATGCTAATTTGCATGTATATGGCATTATTCATTTTCCAAAGTGGGTAAGTAGTTTCAACCTACTTTTAAAGACAGGGAAATTGATACACAATGTTTAAGTGACTTGTCGAAATTATATGAGTTATTAGCAAAGTTGGGGAATAGAAACAATATCTCTCGACTGACAGTATCTTTTTCTAATCACTTAGACTTTGCTGCCTCACCAGTCAATAAACCCAAATCCAATTGCAAATGACATATTTTTGGATTAAAATATACTTTGGATTTACCCAATCCTTGTTACTTACGTGGTCTGATCAGTTATGTAGTGAAGCCAATGCAGCTATAATGACTAATGCCAGCTTGATGATCTGGCCCATTATCTAGCTCATCGTGATGTATAGCTAAACGAAGTATAAATTCATTATGGTTGACTAGACCTCCTATTTGTTGTTATTAAGGAAAAATTTCAGTGAAAGTGAAAGTCATTGAATGTGATAGAAAGGATAGAATATATTGCATACTATAAACAAATCTCTAAAACTGGTATCTCTCTAGTTCTAGAGCAAGTCAAACCAAATGGTCAAGGCAGTAGTCAAGAATGATCGTGATCTAAGTTCTTGCAAACAGTAGCTATAGTTCTTCCAGATTACTGGCTCAGATGTGCTGCATAAATCTACATGAGTCTTCCCATTTGTGATTTCACATCCCAATGTAACTAGCGGTACTAATACTTGAACTCATTTAAACTCTGAGCACAATAGCTAGCACTCCAGCTAATTGTACACTTATAATGTGCTTTCAACATGTCCACCTTTGCTAACAGCTTTGGTCTTTTTGCTGGCCTTTTCCCTTTTCCTTACTTGTAATTTTCACCTAAAAAGGAATATATCATTACACAATCAGTGAAGATGACTTTCCTTGTATTTGCCCTTTTCCATGCTGTAAGTAGGCAGACAGAATCTTTACTTTTTTCTGGCAGTAAGTGGATTTTCACACTGTCTATATCAAATACTTCATCAAAAAATACTCATAAACTTGAAGCTTTGTGTGCAAGAGTTTCTCAACAAGATTTTGCCTCCTTTATCACTGACCTATGCCTGACCAGAGACAGTATATTAGCAGCTGTTATTAACACACACATTCCAATTTCAAAAGGAAGAAAACAAGCAAAACAAAAAGTTGTTAAAACTTCCATTCATTTTGCAAGCCTGCCATGATTTTGTCCAAATTTCAGTAGAGATTTCTTCCATGTAAGGTCTGGCTTCTGAGCTTCACCCGGACTGAACTGAATGGAACAGAGACAGCCAACTTGATTGGCTATAACAATAACTGGCAACACTGATTGGCTCCTGGAGGCCTGCAGGACATTTCAGGGTGTCGTTGAACTGAGAGGCAAAGGGAGACGAAGTAGTTAACCTTTCCCTAAACCTTACTTATGGAGGAAAAAGGCAGAACAATCCCACCAGCTAATCTGGAGCTGGGATTTCCTGTTATGTGCCCTTTGTCTCCTTCTGACAACCCTGGCAAGCATGTTGGCCACCCTACATTTAGATTTAAGCATAAATATGTTACTTGATTTATGATGCAGTGTATTGTCTTCATTTTTGTGTGTTTTGTTTGTGAGCCAGGAGTCAACCTGGATATGCAGACAATGTCATGGATACTCAAGCACAGGGGGCCAGTAATAGATTACAAGGGGAAAATAGCAAGACAAGACTAAAGGACATGCTCTTTTACTAGCAGGCTTAAAAAATTGCATTGTGAGATTAGCATAAGAATGACCCCAAAGGTGAGAGACCCCATAAAACATCCAGCGAAAAGCTTCTATTAAAAGATATACAAATATATGATACCATTTTGGCTCAAAAGTCAACAGATTAAGACTTTTTAGTTGAAGTAGCTGTCTTGTGTTTGTTATGATTTTTGTATAAATGAGTTAGTGGTTCCTTGATTATTTACACAAGGTAAACTACTTAGGCATAAGGAGAGAATCTTGCATCTCTGCCATCTCCTTGAGAAACATATATAGAGGCACAGGGCCATGTTGTTTTCCTGCCATTTACACCCTGGTTATATCTTCTGATAGCATGTTTCTACATCAGAGAGCCATGTCAGGAGTATCTCATCCTCATCCTCTTATACTGTGACATTTCCCCATGACTGAACTTAAAGTCAACAGGAGTTTTGCCTTTTTGAGGTGTGTGGGATAGGACCCATTGTTAATCTCATTCAGCCATTTTGCTGAGGCCTTTTTCAAAACTTTTCCCAGTATCAAGGCTCATTCAAGGGACATAAGAGTGTGTATGCATCCAACAAAAGAAGTGTTATTAAGAGATAGAGGCTGCCAACAAGGAAATTTCTTGAATTTACCTCATGAGAAATAGAAAAGATTTTCAAGAACAGGATGTTCTATATACCATTAAGCAGTACTAACGCTGAGTCCCACCTCTACTTCATTTTGCATCTGTAAATACAACTGAACAAAAAATTCTAAAATAAATTTCAGGCCCAACACTTGTCCAAAATACCAACACCAATCTAATTAATCAGACACACATTACATTTACACTCTAAACTAAAGGAGCCTAGAAAGCCATTTTGCACAAGGTAAGTAGGTATCCTCCAACTAAGTTGGGTTACACAGTGGAAAAGGATCATTCATATAATTCAAGCAATGTTTTCTCCATGCCATCACACTTTCACACTGGTTAGGTGCATTGTTAGGGAAAGGAGGTAAAGGGAACCAATCCGGATCCATATTAATTGTAGGACCTGATTTCCAGAGTGACTTGCTACTGTATGTGCACAGCCTTTTGCCTGCAAAGCTATTTGAGGACTTCTCAAACAATTGCTTTTGCAGTTGAAACATTCTAGCACCTGCACAGATGAGAGAATTTTCATGTACAAATCTCATTTATCCATCTGCATGGCCAGATTCTTAGCAGTTTATGTAGTTTTGCTGCTAATAAGGTCTTATTATGAGACTAGTTCTATGATAATATTTGTAGATCTGACCCATGTTTTTCTTTTCTTTTCTTTTCTTTTCTTTTCTTTTCTTTTCTTTTCTTTTGGTTAAACCACCCCATGGTATTTGTGTGATACGGATGCTAAAATACTCTTGTATATAAAATCTCATCGGAGATAAATATTGATGCAAAAATAGAGTAATACGGGAGAATCATAATACAGTATTTTTAAGAAGTATTATCGTCTTATGGAAAGAGAATCCCTTTGTCTAGAATTTTTTTTGACTTTTAATTATAATTTTAATGTTTGTGAGACTGGAAACCTGCTTTGTGGGGTTAAATGTGGGGTTAAAGCTTTGACTGACCAAGGTATAATGGTTCATCATGCTGCATCCAAGCTACTTGAATTCAAGTGCTTAAAGGACAATAATTAACTATCCCAGACTTGAATCTATCAAAGAGCTCACTTTGTAGTCTGCCAACAAAGTGAGTGGTTTGACATTAAGGGGGAGATGGAATTTGGAGAAAGTGCCATGGAATCTATTTTTAAAATGCACCTGACATTAAAAAAAAAAAAGGCTATCCCAAAGGAAGTAATTTTAAATTAAACCAACAGAAGTCATAATCAAGTCAAGTGACATGATCTCTATCTGTTCGGAATAAGAAGGGGATCTTGGGAGTTTAAAAAGGGATGCCTCTGCAGACAGAACTTCCGGATGCTCTGATCTTCAGTGACCCAGCTGTTGAGATCCCAAAGTGCATGGATTGTAAGTATCTGAAATTTCTGCTTATCTTTCTTTTTTTCCCCTTTTTTCTAGTTAAGTTTCTTTTCAATACCTCTTAGTTAGTTCTCAGAAATAGGTTTTCTGCATTATTCACTTTTATATTTGCATGCTTCCTTTATTGTGTTTGGCTTTGGACATAGTGTAGCTAAATTGTGTGTCTCCTCATCTTTGTTCTCGAACTGCACTGGTTAAGGCAGTTCACCTGGGAACCTTTGGATGGTACATTTCTAAAACATATCCCTTAGGATGAATCTGTTTTCTCTTCATTAGCTGGGACAAACAGCAGTGTGTTTGGACTGAAGCCAAAGCACCGATACTGTTGCCTTATTCTAAGTCTTTGAGAAAGGGGAGTTGGCAACACTGAGTAAGCTTGGGCATCCATTAAATGTTTCTGGCTGTGACAAAAGGGCATATGTGAAATGCATGTAGAATTGGGCATATAGGAAAGACGTTTGTGACAATGACCTCTTCTCCTTCCTAGATCTCTTTATAATGAAAAGTAGGATACTGAAGAGAAGCTTTAGCTTTTTCTCTCATTCCCTTTTCTTCTGTTGTTTTTCTGTCTTCCAACCTCTGTTTTCTCAAGATGTTTCTTGTCAGACTCACATGCCCAGATGATTGGTAATGATTTAAGAAATGCATAGAACTGTGTTTAGTCTTCTGGATATGGGATTCCTCTTTCTTATTCTGTTTTCTTTATCAGTTCAATTGGGCACTTCCTTCTAAAACTGTTGGATAAATTTGTGATTGATAATTAGGAACAGCAGATAATGCTGTATAAGACAATGCAAATGGATGCTGATAAGAAGAAAGCCATTAAAAGAAAGATGAGACTTCTCCTTCTACATTGTCTATGTTGTTTGTCTCTGTCCCTCAAAATCCTGAACAACTTCAGGAGTTCTATACTTTTCTATCATCCCCCTGAATTGTTTCCCTTTCTAGGGGTGCTTTGTGGTTGGAAGAAATGATGTAAAATAAGAGCTCTTTCTGAAGTAGACCGTTTTAGTGGTGGGGGAACAGTCACTATTGATCTGATTTTTAGAGGATGCAAGCACCCTCAACACTCACTGCAATAAATTGGGCAAACTGGTGCTCAGCTTCTTTGAAAATCAGTAAGTATGGAGGGATGTGAAGAGGGTATAGAGAAGCAATTTTATTCATGGGACGGAAAGGCTGCTGTTGTGGAGGAAGAAGAAGATGATTGAGGGCTGGATGTGGGTAGAGAAAAAGATGGAGGAGTCAAAGATGGGCCCCATGTTAAAGGTCTGGATGGTGGGGAGGATGGTATTATGCAAAACCTTAAGGAAGTCTGCTCAGAGGAAAAGCATGATAAGCATAAAAGACTGTCCTGTCATATCAGTTCATGTCTGTATCTCTTAAAATGTTATCCGTTGTTTACTGTTTTATGTACCTAGGATTAGAAATGTAAAATAAATTAGTGATGGGATTACCACTTAAAGTCCAAGGTTCAGTTCAGTATGGTTTAATGTTTGGATTCTTATCGGGCAGGTTACACCCCAAATTATTCTTATTACAGGTAACTGAGACCAGATAAATCAATTCAATCACTCTTTCAACCTTGGACTCAATTATGGTGTAACTGGACTTTGAAAATGGCAATAATTAGGTAATTAAAATGTGCTTCAATTCCATTATAATATCCATAAAATTCCACCATCTAAAAACTGTGTTTTAACATATTTTACTAAATATAATTCATGTAATTGTGAATTTTATATCCTACCCAGTTATGCAATTAAATAGTATTTGACTATTTCTTACAATTAAAGATTACAAAAATCTTCCTACATATAGTATGATATATTGAACAACTTTTTATGATAAACAGTTGACATAGTTAAAGTTATATTCATTTAATTCAGTTTTAATTAGTTAAACAGTAGTTTAAAATGTGAGCTTTTCATTAACTGGCATTGCTCGTATGTTTGCTAGCTGTCTTTCCATAGTTCTTTCAAATTATGTATGTGCAATGCACTAATGTTCATGAAGGACATTAGTATTCTATTGGATGTGATGCCAAAAAATGTTACCTACAGTAATGTCAAATATATATTTCTATATATGTGGCTTTTGATAGGTGCAACTACAGCCTGAGATGAAAATCAAAGTTACGAATAAGTATCAATCCTGCAGAGAAATCCACCACCCTGGATCTCCATGAACCTGAGTCAAACAGCGTTTCTCCTCTTCCATAGCTATCTGGAATAGCACAGCAAAAGCCTGTGAGTAGGGTGCAGACAGTTTCATACAACAACTACTGGGGGGTGGGGAGGGCAGGGCTGTGGAGAAAAGATAGAAAGGGGCTTGGCGGAAAGCTGACAGGAGAGAGATTGGAAGCATTTGTCAGTCACAGGGGTCCAAGTTAGGATATCTTCATTGACTATCCATGGGATTTAAAGAATCCAGGACAGAACAACTTAACTGAAAGGACTTTACACCTTAAACAAGGATCCAGAAGTAGCATTTCAAAAGGGAGTATTCCCAAGGGAAGTTGTAGCCGTGTGGCTTGAAAGCTTGTCCCTCTCACCAACAGAAATTGGCCCAATAACAGATATTGCCTCACCCACCTTGTCTCTCTGTTTCCAAGGGATTTTAATAATTTATTGTTTGAGTCTGAATTATAAAACTGGGAAAAGGTGATATTAATTTGAATTTGTTATAATACTTGCTTTGCACAGTTAATGTCAGTATATATATAGCTGGGGAAAAGATTCCAGCTGGTTATAGGCTAGAAATTACCATATTAATGTTTTATTTGTGTGGCAATCTAGTTGTGTTAATTAATGTTTTGATGTAGTTACCAGCACTTAGTGGTCTCTGAATGTGCATGCTCTGCTGACTTATGAGAATTAGAATTCTCTAGGTGCAAATGGTACAGCATGGGCCCCATCATGAAATCTTTACTCAGGTCAGCCTCCCATTTATTCTAATGGGAACCTGTCCAGCTTAAGGACAATGGGATTGAAATTTAAGACAGCAGAGTGGAGTTCCTCCTGGCGAGAAGCAATGAGACAGCAGTACTCAGAGAGAGATGCCTTGGGGGGAAAATAGTTACAGAGAGATATTAAAACCTTGACAGGTGTTTCCAAAACGTGTGATATTTTGTTGTCTGTAGCTACTTTACTGCAGCTTTCCTTTCTATCAGCTTTATCTTACATTTCTGTCTCAGAATGTTCCCTCTATTCACAAAATGTTTCTTTAGGTACCTTATTTAATTCGGAAGGGAGCTGTTCATTGCTTGAACTGTGGAACTATGAGCGCTCCTCTTTCACAGGTCACAGTCATCTCAGTTTGCTCCACCCTCTTTCTTGAATTAAAGCAAATTCTTCCATCTTTCTGCTTGATCTTTTCTGCCAGATGAAAAAAACAATGACATGTAGAGACATAAAAAATATAATGTTTAACCTTAAAATTGGGTGTCATTTACTAGTTTTTCTTCATTTCCTTCTCACTTTCTCTCTTCCTCTCTGCCTTCATCGCTTTCTCTCCCTCCCCCCCTTTTTATTTTTTTTCTCTCCTTCCTCTCTGTATCTGTTGGCAAAAGCTGATTTTTTTTAACGGACACATTCTTCTGACTGCTCTAGTGTAGTTGGGCTGTGGCACTGAAAGAGTTAAACCTAATAGCACTGTGTAACTTAGATAAAATGTGTGAATTTTAATGTCTAATACAAAAAAAAGTCTAGGAGGTATGATTAGCAATAAAATTGCTCAAAAATGTTTAAATTGAAGGAAAACAATTGAAAATGGATTTAGAAATATAATGTTTAGCTTAGCAAGCTATAATGTTCTGTTATTTTAATCAGCATTGTAAAGTAATTTGAATTATGCAGGAAGAAACGTGTGTGTTTTAATATATAATTTTTTTCTCCTAGCATTGATCAAAAGTTATTTCATGTTAATGTTTTAGTAGCATGCTATAGGTGCTAAAATTCCCTCTACTGGCGGGGAGGGAGGGGTTCTTGTTTTTTTGATAATTTTAGATCTATTTCCTAGAGCCAACACACTGGAAAAAGTAGTAAAATGTATCTCAGGTACTGCTCCATGACCTTCACCTTGGAAATGTTGATGTTCCCATCAAATGGAATGCTCAAGGTGGTGGCCATAAGATATTTCTTTCACCTCTTGATCACTGGTTTGAATCCAGACACTCGCTGATACTTGTGACCAACTCTTATTACCATCTGGTGGCTGCTCTGTAGTCTGGGTAAAATAGGAGTTTCAAACCAACCAACAACCCACTATTAGAATGAACAGTCCCAAGTCCTGCAAACCTAAGTCAGCTGATATGGGCCAGCCATCTCATGTTTTACTGCAGTATAGACATACCCTTAAAGGAAAGGTTCTGCTTCCTCCACCTTCAGGACTCCTCTTGTGGAGAAGCAAAGAGTCTCTGCACTCTCCTATCTGGTCATACTGGGATGCGGTGATGGTACTATAGCCCTTCCACAGATTGGACAGAAGTGACAGCCTTTCCACAGCAGCAGAGAGAACACTGCTGCCCCTTCAAACTTTCTGCCTCTGGCATTTCACCAGTGGAGATACTGCAAAGTTTAACTGAGTGGGCCCAAGACTGGCCATGTTTGGGAGCTACTTAACAGCACCGTAACCTTTGGGTTCTCAGACCGAGAAATCTGCAGTGTGTTCTGATGGAGAGGGTGCTGCATTTGCAATAAGGAAACCTGGGTTTCTTATTCTGGCTTTGTCACTAACCTGCTGTGTGATGAGGGGCAAGTCACTTCCCTTCTCTGTGTCACTTGTTACCGGCCAACTATTTGTCTGGTCGATTTAGATTCTAGAAGCAATTCAGAGCATGGATTCTCTTTGTGTGTTTGTACAGCACCAAGCACAGTGGTGCCCTGATCTCAGTTAGGGCCTCTGGTAAAACAATTAGTAATAATAAACAGCAGCAGCTCCAGTGAGCAACAGCCTGGAGGCTGGAAGTGACAGCAGAGAATTTCCTTTCTCCTCTCCATCAGCTCTCTCCTGACTCTGCTAAAAGTCAGATTCGGTTCAGTTGAAGGAAATGTTCTCTGGTGTTTGTGGGCGGGAAGGGGGGAGATTTCTCCTTGTTAGCTGTTCAGTTCTCCTGTTGCTGAGTACACACAGCACTTTAAAATGTTTGCACCACCAAGGCACATGAGGAGAGGGGGGAGTGAATCAGACATGCAAAGGCACATGTTGTACTAAATAAAATACATACTAAATCTCTGAAATGTGCTGAATTCACTTTCTGTGAGACTTCAGTGCCAGTGCTGAACTGAGGGGAGGCGGGTGAACTTAAATTAACCCAGGAAAGGAGGGTGAATGCAGCTTGCAAGAAGCAGATGCTGCAACACCAAATAAGCATATTGCACAATAAATAGCAGTCATGGCTTTAATTAGGAATTCAATTGAAGTTGGAAACCGCTTGCCTACAGTAAAATTGTCCTATTTAACATTTCTATCAACATTTTTATCATTGGCATTGTTGCTTTTAATTTAACTTTCAATTTTAACTTTCAGTGTTACTGATAAAATCTTTGTCTTTACCCCATTTGTAGTTCTTTCTCATGAATCTATCTCTACTGTACCTTTGAGTCCCAGCCACTGAATGAATCAGAGAAAGATGCAGACCAAAATATACAGTCCACCCACCAACCCCCCTTAACACACCTGGTACTAAAAAAATAAAAAGTGTGTGTGTGTGTTTAGTGCCTGAACAAAATGCCTACATTAAAGTTCTGTTGAAATTAATGTGGTTATTCATAGTGTAAGGAGAAATGAAGAGCTTGGCCCCTATCAGTGCAAAAGTGGAGTAAAATGCTACCATTGTGACATGGTAGCATTTTACACTCACTTTGCACTGAGGTAAGTGACTAAACAAAGTTTAGGGCACCAGCAAATTGGGTCTAAAGTCAAGATGGTGCTATCCTTATGTTCACAATATAAAATACATCTTTATATACTTTCTCCCATCATTGATCAACGTGTGCTGATTAGCCATAAGTTGTTATTTCAGATCCATTTAGCCTTCTCACTTCTGCCTATAGGCCTTTAAAGAAAATACTGTCATTGGTGCCATGGGTCAGAGAAGAAGCGAAGGGCAACAACCCACAGGTGTATTGTTCAGATTAGGGATGTAGCAAGGTTATGTGTTGAATAACAAACAGTAGCTATTTTTAGGTGTTGAGCAATATGTATGAATGCTCAGACAAGAAAATCTTGCTTGATGTGTTTAAGCAATGCACATGTCGCTTATCTATTGCAACTCAGAGTGCAGAGGCTGAGTAAAGTTTCCTGGGGCCCTGGGCCAGAGCAAGTGGCGGGCCCCACCCACTCCTTCTGCCTGTGGCCCCTCCCCCATTCCGCCCCTTCTTCCTGTGGCCCTGCCCACAGCCCCACCCCTTTCTGCCCCTTCCCCGGGTCCTCCCCACACTGCAGCCCTGCAACCCCTTTTGCTCCTTTCTGCCCCCCACTGTGGCCCCAAGACTGGAGAAGCTCTGTCCCTGTGCCATGGCCCTGGGGTGCAGCAGGGAGTGAGAGCTCCTCCAGTTCCAGGGCCAGGGGGTGGATTTTTTCCGGGGCCCCCAGGCACAGGCCCCGTTAGCCCAGTGGCTAATCCGCCACTGGGTGTGTGTCAATGATGTAACAGTCTAAAAGAGAGCAGCAGGTTACAAAATCTGCATGTCCAAGGATCCAGCACCACTGTGCACGTGGTGTGGAAAGTCTGTGGTTGCTAATCCAGAAAAAGGTAGAGCTAGGATAGAGCATCTGCCAGTGGGGAATCCTCTGGATCCCTGCCTGTCATTTAAAGGGACCCTCCCCTGGTGGAGAGTTATGGTGGTATAACTGCCTGTCCTACCTTGAGGGAGAACCTGTATTCAGGAGTAGTTAAGAGCAGGGGAGCAGCTGCAAACTGCACCCTACAGATCTGAATCAAGCCCCAGAACTGAATTCCAAATTGCATGCTTCTAAAAGTATTATAAATAAAAACGGCGTAGGCTCCCACTCAGTACCACTCTGGCGAGGAAATAATGATTCAGAAGTCTGCTTCCCAAATCCTACAGAGCACACCACCAATGCTTGTGCTGAGTCTCATAACAGCTTACAGAGAGTGGAAACTCATCCAGCAGGAATCTGGATATAATCTGTTCAAAAGTACAATAGAAAAATGATATATTAGTAAATATACCAAACAACATCTCCTCTCCCTTCCCCCCAAACCTCCCTAAGAGCAGAGAGCCTGATAATGTGAGTTCGAACATGTTCCTGAAGGAAAACATAGTGAGTTAAAAATACCCAGGAACAAATTTTCTTCCCATTTGTATACTATGGAACTCTAAAATTTTGGAATAAGTTTAGTCTCTGGGTCAAAAGGCTGACGTACCCATTACTAAGCCTTCTAAAGATATGAGGCATCTGACATTCCCTTTTCCTCAGAGGTGAGGGGAGTGACAGCTTTCCAAACGGGGCTGTAGTTGGGGCAATGATGCAACATGAATAAAGTATTCCTGTGCTGCAGTTGGGTGGGAAGGGGAAGCAATAAGAATAAAAATAACACGGGAGGGAAAAAATGACCTTTTAAAGGTATGCAGCCACTAGGGACCTAGCTACTGAGGTTCATTTTTTCAACAGAAAACAGCTTTTCAACCAAAACAAAAGGTTTTGTGGAAAACTCTGATTTTGGTTGATATTTTACAATGTTTAAACCAAAAATTAGATTTTTTTCAGTAAAGATTCCGTTTTTCATAATTTTTTTTCTTTTCCTAAAATGATTTTGAAAACCATTTTATTTTTTATCTTGGCAAAAAATGGATTTCTGTGTGTGTGTGAATCTTAAAATAATATTTACGGTGAAAAATAATGCGAAGAGCTCTGTGATCCTCAGAAAGGCAAAGTTTTATTTGTTATTATTTTTCAAATACTTTTAAGTGGAGACCTGCATATGTGCATAACTATGAACTAAAATAACAGTGACCAGGTTCAGAGTGAAAACCTGCCGCAAGACCAGTCTGCCCAGAATCTGATATGAATTCTGCTGCCCTTAACCCATGCACAGATATGCCCAACTTGGATTTTGCATTTTGTTTGTTACTTTAATACTCTTCTAGCAATGAGAATAGTTTGGATGTGAGCTTTGCATTTCCCTCACTCCATTCCAAGTATTACCTGGAGTGATTCAACAAATGCAAACTATTGCCTCTCCATTGCATTTGTTAACACACAGTTTCTTATTCGAAGACAATGTAGCTTTTTAAAAAAAATCCTTATTTTTTTTAATTTGCATTCTGTTTTTAACACCCAATAACGAAATGTTTGATACACAAATAAGAAATCACAACATCTCTTTTTAATGGCAATTCTTCATTGCCTTTGGCTGAAGATGAACAGTAACTTGTCTCGAATTGTTCATTTCCTGGAAGAATCTACAGATGTGGGTGCAATATTGTATAAGTGCAAAACAGTATTTTTGCCTGGCTAGTTCAGACATGTTTGAAACCACAGTAATTAAGGTAATCTTTTTTCTTTACCTGATTTCTAGCTAACACATTTAACTGAGTGTGTGTGTATGTGTGTATATCCCTGCTGTATCACAGATTTGCTTTATAGTTCCTGTGTGATCTTGAGCACTTAACATATTTCTGCCTCTGTTTCCCCATCTGTAAAGCAGACTTTGCCAACTTCACAGGATTGTTGAGAGAATTACAGTCATATTTGTGAAGCATATTGAGACCCTCAGATGGAAGGTGCTGCATACATGAAAACAATTATCATTGTTTGTGATTTAAAAAAAAAGTTTGAGAAATCACACCTGGAAAATGACTAGGAGAACTTGTGTGCAAGTTGCTATGAGAAGTCTCTTGCTGGCCACTATTATTGTTTATAAGTAATAGGTCTTAGTGCAGCTGCTATCTTGAAATGCATTTATTTTATTTTAAATATCATAGTATTACCTATTCAGCAATTTCCTTGGATTAATATTAAAAAAAACTTTAACATTTTAAAATATTATTCTTTGCACAGAAAAAAAGTAGGCACTGCAAAAATAATTTTTTTCTTCTAATGTTAGTATAATATTGGGCTAATGAAATACAGAAAAATATTTTAGGTACATACCCAGCTGTGTATGTGAGACTGATATTGGTTAACCCAATACCTGGAGTGGGTGAAGAGAACATTTTTTTTCTCTTCCATTCTGCTCTACTGACCTTTTGCTTAGCTTTTTGCTAATGTCATTTTCACTCTTGGTTGGGCTTTCTTGACAGTTAAGATGGCTTCTTTATGAAGATACTGAGATAAACTAGGGTCATGCATTCATTCACATCACTAAAACCACTTAATCAGTTACTGCTTCTGTATAAAATACCCCTGATCTAATCAAGAAAACATCAAAACCCTGCAAAGCGCCCTTGTTAATCCTGTCACTTAGTACCTAGCCAGATTTTGAAAAATGTAATCTAATTAAAAAAAAACTTAATCTTCTTTCAGAATTATTCACACAAGTTAAAATGTATGCTTTGGCTGAAGATATAAATAATTTGCATACATTAGGAAACTAAGTGAAATGGTAACACACATTTAAAAACTGGATTGGAGCCTCCATTATTTTATTATACTACAAAACAAATATATGTCTAAATTTTTATTAATGTTACCAACCCCCCACGAAACCTATACCAAAATTGTACTTTTAATAAATACATAATAGGAGGTTGGGGAAGAGAAATTCTAGACTAAAAGATCAAATATACACAGAAGAGTATGACCTCTGCATTCCAGCCTTTAGTTTTTATAAATCCAACATGGCCCATGGACTGCAGATCCTCCAGTTACAATAAAAAAAAAAAAAGCGGCCATGGAGCAGAATACACTTCTAAACAATTATTTATATATATATATATATATTCCATTTTAGAAGTGGTTGCAGGAAAAAAGCAAAAATAGCAATGAGCAAATGCCAAGTGATCCTATTTTAACCCTAGCAGCATTTCAATAAAATGTAGACCTAATTTTGAATGTACTCTTTATTACTATATCACAGTTATAATATCAAAGTGCTCCTAAGGTGTAATTAAAGATTTACCTAGATTTATGAGACTTTATCATTATCAATAGGGTTAAAGAATGCCAAGGAGACCCATTATGCAAGGATTTTGCTCAGCAGTTTCCATAGCAGTAAGGGCATTACAGAATTACTTTAGTGCTTTAGGAAAACTTGACTGCTAGGCACTAATATGAGGGACATTATTAGAAAGGGAACACTCTGGACACGTTAGTCAGGCCACCTCTGTGTCTTACGCTCTTCCCCGGAAGGGAAAGAAGAAAGGGGCAGTAAAAGGGAAAAGGGCACTGTGGGGTAGAATTCTTAGGAGGTGTGAAATGAAATAGAAAATAACAATTATAATAAATAATAACAATTAGTAAAAATCCTGCAAACAGATATTGTCAGTCCTCAGAGGGATCTTGACAGTCCAGCTCAGTGTGTTTCCTTAATAAAATTCCTATCCATGGTAATGTATCAATGCCCTTCAGTCTAAATATTACATAACTGAATATTTGAAATGCTGATGCTGAACACTGCAGGTTCCCAGACATTCTCCGCGTTTATTCTAAGATTGCCAAGCATTTCCTGCTAACTAACTTACATGTGCCCTCCTGATGCAATCTAAACTTTGTTTGGAGTTGGAAGATGGGAGCCATTTTCACTGGCATTTCAAGACATCATTCTGTCTCACCTTCCAGTTTACTCTTATGGGCAGATACGCTAAACTCACTTTGACTAGTAGCTTACTCCTCAAGCAATTCCACTGATTTTAATAAAACGAAGAACAGGAGTACTTGTGGCACCTTAGAGACTAACAAATTTATTAGAGCATAAGCTTTCGTGGACTACAGCCCACTTCTTCGGATGCATATGCATATGCATATGCATCCGAAGAAGTGGGCTGTAGTCCACGAAAGCTTATGCTCTAATAAATTTGTTAGTCTCTAAGGTGCCACAAGTACTCCTGTTCTTCTTTTTGCGGATACAGACTAACACGGCTGTTACACTGATTTTAATGGAATTCTCAAGCTGTAAGGTACAATGCATTGTTAGGGTTTCACAATCTAGCCCTTACCAAGTCAACTGATCATAGCCACGTTAATGCATTTAAGAAGTTATAGTATGGTTGGATTAGAAAAGTGATTCCTGCATTAACGGTAAACTCTTTGAGACTGGATAATGTATGCAATTGTCTACTTTATTGTACATAGATCTCACTGGAAACATCTCAGCGCTCCTACACACAGAATCTACATGGCCTAACAGTTTATCGAGGGCAAAGGATGAAATTCCTACCTGAGTTTAATATAACACTAGATTCTGTTCATGGACTGGAAGCACTAATTGGTTGTCTTGCCCTCTAATATTAGTCTTTTCCACTGTGGATCTTTGATCCTTTGGGCAAACATTTCAGTTTCTATTTGCTAAGGAAAGGTTCCATTCGCTGCATACATAGTATATGGATGCCTGCTTCTTGTCACTCTCACTGAGACAAGGTAGAAAATCTAATATTTGTTGCACATAATTTGCTTCTTTGTAACTGCAACTTACATTCTGTCCCTTCCCCTCTTTGAGAATTTAGGATTCAGATTGCAATGGAAATATTAAGTCATGGAAAAAGATTCTCATGAAGAAAGGCTGACTCCTTTTTTAGATAGACTTTTGCTTTGAGGAAGCTAGATGAGGGAGGCTGGTGGCAGTGTAGAAAGCAATAACATTAATCTGCTGATTGGGTTGCTTTTCTGTAAGCAACTCATTTTTAGAATTGCTTTCAATAAAACCCTTACGTGTGTGTGTGTGTGTGTGTGTACATGTGTATGTGCATAAGTACATACAAAGAAACCTAGCTACTTAGCTATGGTAAAAGAATATTAAGGTTGTAAATTCAAGCACTCAAAAATTTAAAAATGCCAGAATTTAAGTTACCCAAGCAATCTTAATTGTGCCCCTTTGTGCATATATTATGATACAGTCTTTAATTATCTGATCACACGGTAGTTTTTTCCATAGGATTTCTGCCTCACTCAGTGCACAGGATGGACCGTGTTCTGGTAATGCATTAGAGTTTGTACTGCATTATATTATTTCAGTTGTAGGATCCCTACCTTGTTTGCTTTAGAATTTGAAATGTGGATGGAACACAAGGCAGGGAACTGCTGTAAGAGAGGGGATGATTTTGTGGTTAAGGCAGGTGAAAGCCACTCAGAAGAACTCATTTCTATCCTTACCTCTGCAACAGATGTAAATCACTTAATCCAAAGTTTTGGCAGGTGGCCATTAATTGTACATTCCTTATTTTCTGGGTGCCCAACTTGAGACACCAACTTTCTGATCTGCACAAGTCCTGAGCATTAACAGTGGCAACTGAAGTCAATTGGAGCTGCTTAGATATTCACCAGCATGGGCAGTAACACTGAATGATCTGAAGACATGAGCACACGGTGCGAGTCAGGAGGCCCTGACTTATAACCCTGTCTGTGTCACTGCAGGGCCTGGGATAAGACTCCCTGTCCCAGTTTCCCTGTAAATGGAGATAATTGTACTCTCAGATCTCACAGGGGAGGGGTGGAGATAATTCATTAATATCTGTGAGACATGCAGATTCTATGCCGATGAGTGCCATAGAAAAGACCAAGAGGAACTAAATAATTCTGTATTGAATGCAAAAAAGAAACCAGGGACCACACACCGAATGATGAGGATAAAAAGAAACACTGAATAGTTGGCTCATTCCCTGAGCACCATCCAACTTGTGCACCAAGTGAGGCACAGTTCATGTGGAAAAATAGCATTTAATTAAAAACTGTATAATTATGGTTTTGCACAAAAGGACAGAATTATAGGTGGATGGGCATCCTAAACTATGGAGTTTCCTAACTTTTAAGTGCTTTGCAGACTAAATAATATTCTTTACAATTGAGTGTGTGTGTGTGTGTGTGTGTGTGTGTGTTTGTTTTTAAGGAAAAAGGTACAAACAAATTCTATTTTGTGCAACTTTAACAAGTCGCATCACGAATAGGATTTGAACCTTGATCCCTCAGAACACACTTAACTGAGTTACAGGACTAGTTATGTTAGCTGGTACAGGAGAAGGCTATTGACGTGGAGGGGATGGGCTGCTGAAGCCATGGGCTGATTCAGAGAAGCTTAGCTCTCTTGCTTGACCCTCTCCCTCCTCAGGATATGGTGGGAGCTCTTTCCCTATGTTGGGCCCCCAGAGGTGGGGGATGGGACACTGGGATCATATGCTGAGGCCAGAGGTATGGACTATATATCAGTGGTAGTCCTATTCCGCTCTTTCTTCCTCCCAGAGTTCCAGTCTTGTGTGTGTGTGCTGCCGCAGTTGCTGCTTTGTCAGTAGGGTGACCAGACGTCCCGATAAAATTGGGACTGTCCCGATATCGAGCAGTTTGTCCCGTGTCCCAACCGAAGTATGGTTGGGACACCATTTGTCCCGATATTTTGTTTCGGGCGTGGTTTCTCCCCCCCCCCTTTCTTGTTGCTTAGGTGGCGGTGACAGGCAGGGGAGCGCCTGTTCAATTGTTACACTCACCCGGCATGTCCGGGTCTCGGCGGCATTTCGGCGGCAGGTACTTCCTTCTTTGGTCGAAGACTCGGACAGGTGAGTGTAACAATTGAAAAGGCGCTCCCCCTGCGGCGGTCCCAATATTTTTGAAATCTCATCTGGTCACCCTATCTGTCAGTGGTGTGGCCTTGGCTCTTTAGGTTTGTGTTCATTTACTTTGGCATGGTGCCAAAATTTTGCTGAAAATACAAGTGATAGAAAGGAAACTGATTTTTTGTTTGAAGTTTATAACTCAGCCAAACTTGAGAAGAATTTCATAAGACAAAAAAGAGGTACTTAGGTAGGCCCAGGACTATTCTCCTTGTCAAATTTCAAGGGATTGCTGCAAACAATTAATTTGTGAGAGCTTCTCAATTAAAATAAAAGTTGCATAAATCTTTTATAATAAAAGGGTAAATATAACCTAAATTACCACCAGCTCCCCCAGGATACACACAGAGCAAGGTTTAAATGAAGAGAAGACTGGATTCTTGCAGCTTAAATATAAAGTCAATACAATGTTTTGCTTCTTCAGTTCCAAAACTCAGAGTTAAATAGAGTGTGCATGCTGATACAATAAATAAAATCTTCAAGTATTCCTAAACCCCAACTGGAAATATTTCTAGCCCCTCTAGCCCTTTAGAAGGCTGAAGACCTGAAATGATTCCAATAATAAAAAGTCAACTTGCAAAGTATTGTAAAGTATAAGGAGCAATGGGAGTGTAGTCAGAAGAAAGTCCTGCAAGGACAAGTACAGAGGAAAAACATATTTTTTTATTTTTTCTCTATATATAATCACTCTAAATCCATGCGAGAGGAATGTTTTACCATTTACAAGTATTCTCTCACCATACCATGCCTTAAAGAAGAGATGTACATCAAAACTTAAGCCATGTATTTTCCTTCAGCAACTAGAATTCAAACAGGACAGCTTTCCAACAGCGTACAGCAGCTTCTAATACATTGTACTGTGAAGGGATAAAAGTCTTAATATAACAATGTAACTAAACTAAATCCCATCATTTGGTTTCTTTCACAGCTGCAAAATCATGGCAGCCCTGAATTGGCCACACAGCTGCTTCTACAAAAATCATTTAGTAACAACAATAATAAAATTCTCCTCTCCGTTAAGAAACTATATATATGAAAGAGAGAGAGAGAAAGAGAGTCTCACAATGTCATCTCCTTCACTCCTCTGTGAAATACTGTCTTTGACTTCTAAACTTAAACAGCAGCACTTCCCAAAGTGAGGGAAAACAGCAGCATGGCTGTGCAGCTGCAAAAGGCTGGCTGGGTAACCATCACACAGGGTGAACTAAAATAGTACAGACCAGTCCTACTGAAAGCATCATTCCACACTGGAGAGTCAAAGAAACAGACTAAAATGGGCCATAATCATGCACCAGCATTAAATGCCCTGGGGAATTTCCCCAGCACAGAGCACCCCTCAGCAAGTGCTGCCCCCACAGAAATGGCTTGGAACAGCAGGTGTTCCCAGGTAGATTGAGAACAGGTTGGAGATGGGAGGGTAGCGCTGCAGCCAGAAAGCAGCACAGCTCGTGCAGTCCTGTTCCCCAGAAACCTTTTGGCTGTTGCAAAGCACAGAGGTACCATGACACCCAGGATATGATTTAGGAGAGCCCTTGCTTGTGGCATAGGCCAAACCCAACCTAGCAGCCCTGGGATCAGAGAGGTGCAAGCGGCCCCCTTTCAGGCCATGTACAGGGGTGAATTAGGCCCTCCTAGAGGAAGTCTGTTCTCTGGCGCCTGATAATCTTACAAACAGCAGCAGATACCTGAGGGTTAAGGCTTTTCTAAAATAGATTCTATACATTGGGGGAGTTGTTTGGGGTCTGGAAGGTGAGGATGAGAAGCGTGAACGTAATGCAGAAGGTGAGGCGAAGTCAGTGAAGTGATTCAAAGAGGAACATGACCTGGGTAGAAGAGCTAGAGAGGTGGAGGATTTTAGCTGCAGAATTTTGTGTTAATTGTAGTAACAATGAAAGCATCTATGGTATTTCATAATAGTAATAGCACAGTGTGAAAACTAGGGCAAGCAGGACTAACCTATTGCTGTACTACTCAGTTTCTTAAATGCTGATAAGTGTTTTTAATTCCATTCTATCCAGGTTAGTTATAAGCTCAGTGATATCAGACTGTGGCGAATCACGTGGCCAGCCCTGTCATCTCTCACCTTAATGAGCACTGAAAGCGAATAACTAGAAATTCTACTCAGTACTCCACAGAGCAGTTCATTATATAAGTTCTACATATAGTTAAATTAGTAGCCTAGTTGACAAGAAGGTGACATAGCTCAACTTATTTTTTAAATTGCTTAACTTTATCACTCTATCGAACAGATTGTTCAAGTATTTATAGAGCAGTGTGCAACATCCAATGTGACCTGTAATTAAAGTAAAAATGGTCAAATAAAGTGACATGATCAAGTCGTTTAAAAATTAGTTGACCTCTGATTGTCATCAAACAAAGATTCGGGCTTGACCCACTAAATCTAATTTTGAATCTAACTTATGTATTCTATCAGAAGCCTCATTAAAAGACATGGCTTCTGCTGCTCTCCATTTACTAGCATGTTGTTGAGTCCCACCGAGGAGACATCAGACTTGTAAATATAGGAGGGTCCTAGTTGCCATGAGACTCTAAGCCAAGAATCGGGACTTTCTAAAAGTTTCTTGTTCCTGAAGGATATGGACGCTAAACTTCACTTTAACAGAATGTAGGGGATTAGGTATGTACTAAGGGCCTGATCCAAAGCCCTTTGTTTTCCATGGAAAGACTTCCATTGGCTTTAATGGGGTTTGAACCAAACTCTAAATGGATAGGGAAGGCCTGTCTATATGTGCATATCCCTACCTCCCTAGATGTTGGAACGCAGAGCAGATAACAGTATATCATATTTCTTGCCAATAAACAGAATTATCTGTTCTTAAACTCTAAAATAATCAGATTTGATTAACCAGGGAGAAGAATGCAGCCTATTGGTGGTGTTTGGGAAGTGCCACCTTTTATCATAGTTGCCAAGTGGTACTTGCTCGCATTTAGTGTTCGTTAGTAATATTTGGCAAAGGTCCTGTTGCAAGACCAATGACTTGCAGAAAATATTGAATGCTGCTGCCGCCCTTCTAATTGAGTGGGGACTGTACTCAGACATTTCTATGTCTGCATCTCTTATCTAAGATCTAATCCAAGCTTTTATAATGTTAGTTCTGAGTGATGTATGGAGGCCTGCAGCTGTGACAATTAGTGTATCTACATCAACCTTGCTATTACCAGAGTTTCAATGTACTTTTCTACACAGGTGCAGAGTTATACTGTGGGATCGTGCTGGTCACTTGATAAAGCATCGTAGATTTACTATCTAAAAGAGTTTTGTGTTTCCCTGTAAAACTGTACCTGTATCATTGAGGATTTTTGTGTATATGAGGTTTACCATTTTTTGGTAGAACCAATTCATCCTAAACTGCATGCCTGTCAAGTAGCCACATCTTTGAGGCTGCAAGAGGAGTTGTTTAATTATGCAAAGTGATTCATCAATATCACAGTATTTGGACTAGCTGGTTTGGCTGGGGAAGCAACCCTGACTAGCACATTGAATCACTTGGTTCCGGTTACTCCACTGGATGAAAAGGCAAAGCAGAATCAGAGGTTTTAACAGAGAAAGCAGATTGACCCACTGCCAGCCTATTGGCCATAATCTTAGCCTCTAAAAAGGCATTTTTCTCACCTTACAGGAAAACATCCTATAAATCCTGTTGTATGATTTATTAGTTGCGTTTTTCAACCTGAAAAGTCTGCTCTTGAAAGCCTCTCTTTCACACAGATTCACTCAATATCAGGGAATCCTTCATTACCAACAGAACTGTCTGTTTCCACTGCATCTCTGTTAGGCTTGGCAGGCCAATGCAATAAAAACACCAGTAACTGGCTGGTCCTTCAGTAGCTTTGGCAAAACTTTCCAACATTCTGGGAAGGGGAGCGTGAAATAGGTAGAGGAACTGAGGACAAACTCAGATAATAAAGAGGCATCCAGAAATTAGTGCTTCAGAACCATATGAAAAATGTTAGTTATATGTTCATGTTCCCCATAAGTACCACAACCTAGGGCATGTCTTGGCTCCAGAACATTCCCTCTGATAAGATCTTGGGCTAATTAAGCTGTTAGCCATTGAATTCTATCACAGGAATCTGTTGACTAGCTAGACTTGTACTCCTTTCTCTGGCGTAACTGTAGCTTGCCTGACCCAACCTGAGTAGTTAGCACATGGAGGGAGGGATCTTTGGGGATGGGTGAGGCAGGGAAGAAGAGACTCCGTATACCCTACTCCTTGCTGTGCACATCACAATAACAGATTTTTGCCCAAAGGACATCTTGACATACTGTGAAATTAACAGTACTGTGTGACGTCTCTGCAGCCCTCCTCAGGGATTATTATATCGTCGCATACAAGGGTTTTTGAAAGGATCTTTGGGCTGCTTTTGAGAAGGGGATAGTTTGAGTAGGGGAGAGCTTTCCATCACTGAGAGGTGGCATGGCAAATTGAATTCAACAGCTCACCTTAATTGAGTCAGATGGTGCCTGCCATGCACTAAAACTTCAAATTTGATCTGGTCAGCATGGGTGTGCACTGCAGAGGTAGTTTGATGTTGGATTTATCCTGCCATGGAAACTGTCTTCATCAATGAAACAGTCTGCGAGTCTCATGGACTGTGGCAGCCTGGAACTCCAAACTCAAACAGGTAGCTGGGAAGAGGAGACAGATGGGATCCTCGTAGTCAGCTCCTAGCTACTCTTCCTTCCACTCCTTTTCAAATATTGGTTTTGTTGTGTACAAATCCATGCAGGGCTGGAAAAGCAAATGCATCAACCCCAGGTCGCTACACCATGTATTTTTGGGCTTGGCATGGCAAGATCCCTTTTATGTTAAGTGAACTTTGTAAAGTCAGCCTGCCTGGCTTCCTCGACAAGCATGATAAAATTTTTAAAAGAAGAAGTTCAATGCTGCAGTGCGATTTAACTGTACCTGTCTAAACTTCCTAAGCTTGACATGCGCGCATCAGAATATGACACATCCTCATCAGAATGATGTGTGAAGCCTGGGGCATTTCAGGCATGCTATTTAACCACACTAGTACAGTTAGCCTTAAAATGCCGTTTTAATATTTTAGTTTTCAGTACCATTCAGAGAACAGCATGCATACAATGGCTTTACGTATAGGGAGTACGGCAAAGAATCCATGTCAAGCAGGGATATGATGGGGGCCACATGTTTCTAGCATCTATCTAGATAATCTAGAAGGAGCCAGATGACAGGAGGAAGAGAAAAGGATCATTTGGACAGGCTGTTTTCACACATGTAAAACTCATTCTCTGCATGTGGAGTGTTAGTGTGCACACTCACTTTTTAATTCCGAACCTGGAAAACAATGTGCATTAATGGTAAGATGAAGAAACTGGTGGAGGGAAGAGAACTGACTGTTTGTCCATTACTTGAGGTGAAGCATTTGGGAGGATAAAAATGATAGTGTCCTCCCCCCCCCCCCCGCTCTTTTGAGCTTTCACCTAGGACTTTCCATAGTGGGTCACTCCAGTAATCCATCTAGGTCAGTATTTGGCAGATAGGATTGTAATTCTGGACAAAATAGGAAGAGCAAGTGCCCAAAGAGAAATATATCCTAGTATATCTGGTCCTAAATGGCACCTCCCAGGAGTATCTGAGTGAGTCTGTATTCATGAGATTTCCAATCCAGTTTGGTTGATCCAAGAAAATGGGATAATTCATATAGAAGGACATTTCCCCTTCACTTGATGCCATGCAGTTTTGCTTTAAAACCGCTTTGCAAAATTCTGCTTGCCTAATATCTCACCCTCAAAGATTGAGTATTTTTGTGTGAATCCTGAGGTTTCCTCTCCCTCTCAAACATCAGACATGATGGCAAAGGATCAAAGTCACAAGAGTTGTGATAATCTAGTCTGACCTCCTCTATAACACAGACCTTAGAACTTCCCCAAAATAATTCCTAGAGCAGATCTGTTAGAAAAACATCCAATCTTGATTTAAAATTGTGGGTGAATAGCTTTGGAGTTTGGGCTTGTCTATGTTCATGATGATTTTTCAGGGCTTCTTTTGAAACATCAGAAGGGAACAGAAGTTCACAAAGAGTATTTCTGCTTTTTTTAACAAACTGCTCGGTAGCATATGCACCACTTAATATGGCATATGCTAACTTCAGTGTTCTTAAATGATTAGCAGAGTAAATAGACATATATAATGGGAATGATCTGTCAGCAGATAAGTTACTGGTGTCCTGAGGGTGCAGCAAGGTACATACCGTTCTCACTCTTTTTCATCAATGTTCTCCTTTGTCTTCCTTTGTTGTTGCTTTTGTTTGTATTGTTTTGTATTGTATTGTTGAAAAATAAAATCTCTAATGTCACAATAACCATTCTAACCTGCATTTTTGCCCTCACAAACTGTACAGCCTAATAGTATCTAAGTGTAAGATGGCATTACATATATGAAAAGTAAAAGGATTTCATGAGCTACAAAATATATAGCACAGTAACTATAGGAGCCCATTCTAAGAAGATGGTATTATAGTAAGCTATGGTACATCCAAATGTTTGTATGTGAGTGCAGTTGGACCAGGCTGCTGCAGAATTGGAGTGGCGAGCAGGGGTCCTGGAGCTGGTGTGGATGGAGAAGCCAATGTGTGCTTGGTCCTGCAGATCCCAGGGATCCAGGTGGCACATGGACAAATGGCAGGTCTGAGGTCTAATCCCCTGCTTTTTCTATGGAGGGAAGTAAACCCTGCTTCCCCAATGGAAGAATTTAAAGAAGACTCTGTAAGGAGAATCTCGCAGAGTTCTCTGCCATGTTCCCCTTCCATAATAATTTCTACAGGGGTGGAGGCAACCCCAGTGTTAGAGTTAGAATTAGAGCTTTTGGTCTTGTCCAAACCACTGGAGCGGTGATACTGAAATGCTAACATTAAAACAGATATTGGGAGCAGTTATTGTACAGTATACAAAAGCCACATCTCACTATGTACAGTGACTACACTGAGTGAACTAATGGACGTGAACATAGCAGAAACCACAAAAATAAGCTGCATTTGGGAAATATATTACTCTCCCCAAACTTGTGTTGCTTCCATTAACACTTGCATTAATAGGAGATCTATGCCTGCACAGGAGGTCTACATGTTCATTGTTTGTGAAGGGTTTACTTTGCTCTGTGGCAAATTTAGCTCTAAGTTTCATTAAAAAAATTCAGCTCAGACAGCAATGCCCAAACCTCCTTCCCACCCTTGAAGAATTCCATTTCTGAAGGTGGGTTTGCAGAGTCTGAGACATTTTGCAGGTGGGCCTCTGAGATCTTAGGCATAACTCTTCATATACAACTGTTATTCTTAGTTACTGCTCTATGGACAGCTTTCCTAAGAGACATAATCTAAACAGTTTCCCTTAAACCAATCATTCTATCTAAAATATTGTAAAAACATCCATGACAGTTCTAGATGGATTATTTTAGATATAGTAGGTAAACTTAGTTGTTTTTAACTGATACACGGGACATATTTCTTCACAGTTTTGATAACCTTTATGCACATAGCAGTTAACAGCTGAAAACAATTTTTTTCCTTAAAGTGTATCATCAAAATACAAAACCCTACATGCAGTAGGACAAAGGCATTAGGGACCAAGGCTTCTTGTTACTCTCTGCATGAAGCTGACCTTGTCTGTATTCTATAATGGAAGTTTTCTACATCATTCCAGCTTTGGGCCTCTCCTGAGCAAATGCTGCCAATCACAAACAATTGTGCCAAATGGTATACCAGCTTTGTTATGTAGACAAATGTCCACTATGGACAAAAATGAGACCATCAACCCTAACCCTAATAGGATTTAGAATTTGTTTTCTTTCTGGAGGAAAGGCAAGTACATAAGCCTACAGGGTGCTTTTGTTTTCACAGCAGCCTTTAGTGGATTTAGTAGGGATTTTGTACACTGCCAAAAATAAAAGAAATGAGGATGTTTTATGGGTTCTTCAGAGTTTTGCAGACAACAGTGGATTCTGTGCACATTGGGCCAAGTCCTGTGCACAATACTTAGGTAAACTCCCATACACTTTGAAGGAAGTTTGCCTGGGTAAAGTCCTCAAGTTATGGTCCAATAGGTTTGCTTGATCATTATTTTGACTTAATATATAATTTCTGTATCTTTATTTTCTTGTTTGTATTCTGTTTTAATGAAAAAATGTGAGGGGGACTGGATGTCTTAAGGGGCTGGTTATGGGACACAGAGCCTTTCACAATTTTAAATCTCAAGTTTAAATCCCGCTCATTTTATACACCTCCTGCGTGGCCACAGCATAAGATTTCAACAATTATTTCCACAGCTGTTGGTCAGACGCAGGATGCCACTTTTGCCCTGCCACTCTAACTTTCTCCCTTATCACTTCATCAGCTGCAGATCATCAGAATACGATGCTGATCTCTGACAACTAAGCCACTGAGAGAGACAGCATTTAGCAGCCAATGGTTGTAGGCCAACTCCGAAATCCTAAATTTGATAGGTAGTGTTCTTCCTCATTCAGAACCCTTTGGGCTTCCTCAGCTTCCCAGAGGTCAACATCAAAACAGGTCCTTTGCCCCCAAAGGAAAAGTGCACCCTGATTTCTCAATTCAGGAAGTAATGTTTGATCCATTACCTTCAATCCTATCCTCAAAATCGTAACCAATTTCCAATCAACGATATCAGCTAAGCCAGGCACCAGCAGGGATGGTCCCATGTTTGACCTGGGGCTTTTAAATCTGGTGTTAGTACACAGGAATCATCACCCATCTGAATGCTGGCTATTCTAGTCTAGTCTAGTCAGGTTCTTATACCATGTTTGTTACCGTGGTATCATAGCACTGATGTCACCCACAAGATTCAGGCTGTATAATTTAAAAATAATCCAACCATTTTTTTTCAAATATTTGAAATCCTCCTGCCCCCAAAAAACCAACATTGTTTCAAAACATGGGCCAAACTCCACTTCTGGTTGTGGTATGGGCAGTGCCCGCTGAATTCAAGAGAGGCTGTGGCCACTTATTTTGGGGCAGGATTCTGGCTGATTTCTTTTTCAAGACTAGCTGCCTAATATGTAAGTAATCCTTACAGAAAAGGGTTTATAATGGAAATATTGGCAAATACTTAACTATAATACTATATACTTAACTATATACTGGTGCTACCAGGGCGAGTTAGAACTTTCTCATCTGAACTATAGGCTCCTTTCCAAAGCCAGGGTAAATACATTTCATATACCCCCTTTCTTTTAAAACATTTGAAGTAGTTCTGAGAGTGGAAGGCTAATGGCATTGACTAAGGCCAAGTATAATGCAGACAGTTGATGTCTCCATAGAACTTTCCCAACGTAACATAGTGCAGATCTGTAATAATGGCGGTTTCCCAACAGCTCATAAACCATTAGCAAGGTGATATTTTTTTCAAATCATGAACATTTTCTAATTTTGATCTTTTATATTAAGTTCCTCTTCTAAAGAATTTTTGCTGTGCAAAACTAGTTGATTTCTCTATTTAAGGGTTTCAGTGTAATTAAACTGATTGCTGAAAAAGACATCATTCTTCTTTTAATAAGGCAATTTACATATTCAATAACTTTAGACTCACTTGCTGAAAGACCGTTTGAAAGTTTGTTTGTGTGTTCTTTCACTCAAATGTTTTCAGGGTTTCTTGTCATGTTTCCATTAACACTATTATAAATGAAATCAAAATATAAGGTGATGAAGTTATAAGATATAAGTTATTTTTGTTGGTTAGCAAAACAGGTTACAGTAGGGCCTAAACCTGCCACCAATCAGGTCAAGGGGAATTTTGCCATTGACTTCCATAGGAGTCGATTCTGGTCTAATAGTTATAGCAACAAATAGTTTTAGAGTGATATGGAAAGGTAGTGTTTTGCAGAGAGAATCAATGAGACTGTGTCATTATACAGTTCTTCGGATCACGTACTCCATTATAAGTGTGACTGAACAAATGCAGAGGATAAGCTTTAAGTTTTTAAATGCTTGTTATCAGAGCTCCAGTTTCTAATAATATCTTCAGTTTTATTTTAAAATATACCGTGATTTGATTTCTGGAAGAATTTTTACCAAGGAGAAATTATTGCATTTGTTCTTATTGCTAAAGCAAGACTCTTAACGGTAGGCAAGTGTATACAGTAGAACCCCATTAACTGGAACACTGGAATGACCTATTTGTCCTGGTTGTGCAGTTCTGTTCAAAGCTATTTGCACTAAATAACTTACTCCATGAATTTTAGTTCATTTTTTTTGGTGTGCAGATGATCCACAAATAGTGTTTGATCTTTATAGATCTGTTCATTATTCAAAATCAGTTGACAAATGTTTTATGCTAAGAATTTCAGATTATGCAATATGAGCTCTTGTTTTATGAATTAGGCACTACAACTATTTGCTATTGGTAACTTGCACTTTGATAGATCTCTGGAGTCACATAGTACTGCCTCTGCTTCTCTGATTGTCTTACTACAAGCTTTATAAGCACAGGAAGGGCTTGGGTAAGGTTTTTGAAGATTCCCATGGATTTGGACATTCACAAAATAGATATTTCCATGAGTATGAATAGCTCTTCCAGCATGAAAACTCAAGTGTATATATTTTAATCATTCAGGGTGAAATTCACACCTATGCAGAGGGCCAACACAAGGCCCATGGACCACTTAAGTTCAATTTGGACTTCAGTGAAATTTAAATGAAGTAAAAACTTTGTCTGTCCCTGTACCTTGTGCAGCACCTCCATCCTACTAAATGGAGGAATTTATAATTCACGTGAAATTTCCTCTAATGAACAAATTAGGGGGAAAGTGAGTAAAAGAGGTTGTACATTTTGTCAAAGTCAATTTGAATTTGAATGCACAAGTGAATCATTTTAAGGTTCTTTACAATGAAATAAAAGACTAAAATAATATTTATTGAATTACATTTTAAATTCATCTCTATTTTTTTCTTATTTGGCAACTTCTTTATTAAAAGAACAGAGATTAGAATTTCACATCCATCTAACACCTGGTTAACCACTTAACCCCTTGGTACTGGCCAAATGCATCCCTATTAAGCAGAATTTTTGTTACTACCATCCCAATTAAGCAGCAGACATTGCTATTCACTAACATTAAGCTAAATTAGTTTCTTGGGAGGTGCCTTAATAAAGCAACCATCCCAATTAAGCCCATCCTCATTAAATGGTACAATATTACTGTTTTATTGTAATTGAAGAAAGGCTCATAGTCCCACTTCACACAGTTTAGCTACAGAAATATTAATAAACAACAGTCCCAACTAATATATTACTGCTGACTCAATATCTAACAAGAATGACCCATAAACTGTGGCACTTGTATATAATCAGAGGCATCTTACTTTACTTTTGTGAGCTACTGGAATATAGTGGAATTTTGCCTTGTTGTGATGTCCTTGTTCTTCTCTGTTGACATCATCACATTTAGTCTGTACAAAAGAAGTGTTGAAAAAACATTGACATTGCTGACTTAGGCTCCTTGGAGCTTTTTGGAGGTGATGACTATGATAAGCTGGAATCATTTGAGCTTATGGCGTTTTCAGTTTCCCAAATGTAATTCAATTGCTTTGCTAACTCTAATTTTTAGCTTTAGCTCCAGTTGTTTTCTAATACAATCCTGAAAGGGTGAATTTGGACAATCTCATCTTGGCCATTTTGAGCACATATGCTAGAACTAAGTCTTTTTGGCTCAGCTGCTACAGAATCTAATGAAAATGACAGATAATGCAGAGCGCTGTGTGCCTGCCAAAAAAGAGGATATTTCCCATGAGATAGCACCTGGTGATGCAGAAATAGACACTATAGATTTGTGATTGGCTGGTACTTACCAGTATTCATATCTAGTCAGTATTATCAACCACACAAGATCACATCTTGGATAATAACAGCAACAATGGCATGCATAAAAAATTACTGCAGCAAAAAAGGGAAAAAAATAGATCAATTATGTCAATTATATGGTAGCACTTTTTTCCCTCACAGTTTCAACACTGAGAAAAGGTGGCATCTATCTCTGATCTAATTATTCACATGCTTATTCGTTTTTTTCTTTCTTTCACTTTTCTCTTTTTTACACACACATAAAAGATCTTTTTAAAATACACTGTAGAATCAAACATGCATACGTTGTGTATGTGACTTACATTTTAGCAGCTGAATAGTTGGCTACTTGAATCTAAAGCATAAAAAGAAAATCTTGTGTTGGCTTTCTCTAAAGGGATATATATTGAGATGACCTTACCTGAGAGCAAAAATGCCATCAGCCCCGAAAAATGTCATAAATTAAACTGCTATTTAAACCCCAGTTCTAGTAAAAGGTCCAAATTTCCAAGGTGCCCCTAATGGATCTCCGTTCAGTGATAGTGGAGCTGACCTGTGAGGGAATGCAGTCACAAAACTCTACAAACACAATGTCAAAGGAAATAGTAACCTCCTTTTATTTGCACCCTTTATATAAAAATTTGAGTAGGTCTGGGTAACTTCTTTCTAGGTTGAATTGAGCTTACTTAAGATGAGATAATGAACAAGGTGATTTTGAAAAAGAAATACAAAATCATTAAGCAGATCTGTAAAATTTTTACCGAATCTTTTCAATTAGATTCAGGCAGCAGCAGATGTTAACTCATTTTGGCATGCCTAAGCTTTGAGGGTCTTAGGATGAGTCCCTTTTTTTTAAAGAAACTTGATGAATCTCACATTTAGAATTTTGCATGAAAAAAATGTGTTTGTGTAAAAACAGATCAAACGGGGTCTTCATTTGCTGATTAATGGGTCAAGCCTCTGTTTTGATACCACAAGGGGTTTTTAATGTAAGCAAGTGATAATAGGATCACAGAGACAACAAGCTAGGGCTTAGTGCTGCTGTTGAACTCTGTGGTATTTCTATGGGGTTGCTGGATATTTTCTCACTGTAGTCCAGCTGCACTATGTCAGAATTCACATCCTTCATATATTTTAATGTAGGGTAAAACATTAACCAGTCCCAGTAGACCTGGTGGGCAGTTGAGCTAATGTAATAATCTGGGGGCTTATTTCTCTTAAGATAAAGCAGAATCAAATGAAACACACACACACTAGGTGTTTAAAAAAATGTTTGCATTTTAAAAGTCCTGCATTTATCAACAGGGAGATTGTGACACAATGTAGGATTTAAGATTCTTCTCTCATGTTGTTTTCCTTTCTATCCAAAACAGTTGAATGCTAACTAATATCCCTGGATTCTATCTTGCTCATTCCTCCCGACCTCATCGGCCATCATGAGAAGGGTACTATTTGTTTTGCATTGAGCAACTAAACAGATGCCTCCATGATGACACTGTCTGCCTTTGTACTGGAAGGGAATTTCTGCTGGCTCATAACATTTCTTGAGCTGTCTCTTTAAGGAGTTATCTCATATTTTCAGAAATTGACTGTGAAAATTCTAAGTAATGGTGTGACATGATCACACTCACTTTCCGTAGTTAATCCTTCACTAGGGGTCAGGCGCTTTCCCTGCTCAATGACTCATTTGATTGTCATCTACCTTGCACAAAAAACTACGAAGCCCCAAGCACTGTCTGGTAAGGATGACAGGCAGTCACAGTGCTGAGCTCTGTGCAGGAATAACTGAGTTAGAAAAAAGCTGCTGGCACTGTAATAAAGCGTTTAATGGACAGACAGCCTCTTTTACCTTCCTTGGGGTAACACTAAATCCCTTTTTATTGTAGTTTGCACAGATGTTAGTGAGTTATCCATTTCTCTAATCATACTAGAAGTTGGCACATCCATCTTAAGTAAGAAGACCAGCCCACTCTGTTTTAGAGAGTCCTTTTTCTAATAAACTTGTGTCAGTTTCAGGTCAGTTTTACCAATACAAATAAAATTCAAACAAATAAAAAGTATATTGTCTCATGATGAGATGTATGTAATCATGCCCCTTAGGTCAGTTTACATTTACAGAGAGAGTTACACTCTGTATAACCCTTGCTGCAATCTGGATTCTCCTCTTGTTTCAGCTGCACCTCTTCCCCGCCTGCCCCCCAAATAACAAAACAAAATACCTCCAATATTTAGCCAACCTACTGCCATTCGATGGGGTTCTCATTGCTGGAGCTGGACATTGAACGTTAATTTTACTTTACAGTTTTTTGTCTATAAATGCAGCATCTCGTTCTGGGAACAATCTCTCCCCTCCTCCCATCTGTAAATCTTCGTGCATGGAATCCACTTGTTTTGTTTAATTCCTCTCCAAAGTGAAACTAATGGGCTCATATACAGAATATGTATATTTGTTGTATTCTTTTGCATGGAGTTAAGTAATTGTATCCCTTTGTTGAAGACTTTATTTATCTTCAAATACTTATTCTGAAAAGCAACTCTTTTATTAATGAAATAAAATAAAAGCATCAGTTGGGGAAAAAACAGATTGTACACAACAAGGTGCTACATGCTTCAACTTTCTAGCATGCTTGCAAAGGTCAGCTAAAGTTCAGGGAGGGATAAATGATTGCTAGTTTGAGGGGGTCCATGGTAAGCCTTGTTCTTTTTTTGCACTGAGTTGATGGGTTCACAGCGGTGGCTGAATTTTGATAGATTGGCAGACACTGAAAGGAAATGCTAAATCTGCCACAGGGACTCTAACTTCTGTTTCTAGGGGCAAAGGGTAAGAAACAAGGGGTACTGTTCAAGAGCAGGACATCATATGACCTGATCAACAATGCTACCAGTGTTGTTTGTTTGGAGCATTGCCTTGTTGTACCTGGCTTCTTAACAAAAGACCTTACCAGCAGGGTGGGCTATCAAAATAAACATGAAAGGTTCAGGGGTTGATGCTAGTCCTTTGTGTATGTAAATTTACAGCTCTCTGGGGTCTCACTGTAAATGAGAAGGCCTGTCTCTGTTTTGTTTCCTGGTAAAATACTTTTAATAAATAAATCAAAGACTATGGAACATTAACTATTTCTCACCAAAATGGAAAGCAAAAGATCAGGCAGTTATTTTTTAAACGGTGTCCCCAGACATAACTTTTAAAAAAAGAAAAGAGCTGTGATCTTCCAAATACCCAAACAAGATTATACTGGCAATCTTGAAAAACAAACACACACACACACAATCACACACACACACACATACAAAACACCCAACCTCCCAGGTTGCCTTTTGAGTTTTACAGAATGCTAAGGCATTAAATAGAAAACCTCAGGGTTTTATACATGTTTTTTCGGACATAAAACAATTAATCAAGCTGAAGGCCACCTTTCAGAAAGTTTAGTTGTGCCATTGTACATGCAAAATGTATGCACAAAGAGACATCCAGTTAGCACCTGCAGTTGGAAAGGTTTCATCCATAAACTGGGTAACTGTGCACACATGGTTAATGAGGTGCATTTGCCTGTTCTACCAGCCAGATTGTGTGCATAGTTGTGGTAATTGTATACGTCTACATTATTTTCCCTTTCAATCTGGACCCAAATGTTTTTGATATAAGTTCCTTTGTCTTGTGATCACTTAAGAAAATAATCTGTGATTCCAAGTAACATACTATAATGCTAAGTGGGAAGTGTTGGCAAGGGAATCTGAAACCATGTGAAAGGAGCCAGGTTTCAGGTTTTGTTACAAACTCCTAATTTACACCAGTGGTTACTCAGATTTGCAATCCATATGGCAAGTATTGATCTAGTGTTCAATGAATATAGGTTGATTTATAGCATTGCGCGGAAATTGGTCAAAATTGGTGGTTTCATCCAGTCTCTAAAGAAGAAACCAGATGATACTTGGTGATTTGGCAGAGTTTGGTGTTTGGTGTGAAGTCAAAATTCAGAATGAAATATGGCGGGAAGTTGAGCTTACACAACTTCCAACCTTGCCCGGCTGTGTTACAGATACACTAAAACTAGAACAATGACTGCCACACTAGCTAACTGCAATCAAACCCATTGGTCTCGTCTAACTTTGTAAAGGTTATTTATCTTCCTACTACACTCCAAGATGAATAAAAAATGCCTTTCATTTTGATTGCTGCTCATTAGGCAAACTCACTCAATATCCTAGATTCAAACACTGCATAACTTTTGGTTAATTTAGCTTTGTTTCCATTTTGGGAATTACACAGCTAACTTCACTTTGCAGGGATTTTTTTTCCAGCAAGGAGCAGGTCCCAGAGCTGTCTGCCTCTCACAGAACAGATCCAAGAGAGATTTCTTGAAAGGCTACACCCAGCCTGGGTCCAGCAGCACAAATGAGGACATACATAGGTGAGCTCTGCTGGCTGGGATAGTTGAGAACTGGAGAAGGACAAGAGGGTGAGTCAGAACGTGTTCTACACGAAGAAAAGACAAATGACTCATGTAGTTTGAAAGTAAATCACTTCCCCCCATTTCTCTCCATGAGTAGACAAAGCTTTTGAGTGGAAGTATTATGTGTAACATTGGAGCCAAAAGTGATGTGTAAATAAAGCAAGAAAAAAAACTATCTTTACATGTTGCATATCTGCTCTGTACTGTAGCTAGTGAGTGCAATGAATTTTGGGTAGGGATTTTTAATACATTATTTCAGGGGAATTTCAGAGGTTATTCTAATCGGATATATATTTTGGTTTATTTTAATTTAAATTTGAGAAACAAAGTTGGATTTCAATTGAACATGCATTTGTACAGTCAGTTCATCTGCTGCAGTTACCAAATCTGTCGAGCTTTCGTCAGATCTTTCACTGAGATATCTTGAGATCTCTTATCTCAAAGTTTTATATTTGGATCCAGATATTTTATCCAGATAGCTATATTTCATTGAATGATTTTGTGCACAATATAGCAGCTCTGTCATAGACAATGTAATTGGAAGCTATAATTCATGTATTATTTCAGAATTAACCTCAGTGATCCAAAAAGTCACAAATATCATTAACAAATCATGGGTGAAATCCTGCATCCTTTGAAGTCAATAGGAGTTTTGGCATTTACTTCAATGGAGTCAGGATTTTATCTTCCGTGAATACTTTTCAATGCTGTATCTTATGTTGTTGGCTTGTTGGATCCCTATAGGCTTCTGCATGCTCAGATAGGACCAGGACTGTCTGTACTTGACTCAGGCAGGAGAACACCTTGGTTTTGATATGCAGCCCAACACAATCATAGAATCATAGGATATCAGGGTTGGAAGGGACCTCAGGAGGTCATCTAGTCCAACCCCCTTCTCAAAGCAGGACCAATTCCCAACTAAATCATCCCAGCCAGGGCTTTGTCAAGCCGGGTCTTAAAAACCTCCAAGGAAGGAGATTCCACCACTTCCCTAAGTAACGCATTCCAGTGCTTCACCACCCTCCTAGTGAAATAGTGTTTCCTAATATCCAACCTAGACCTCTCCCACTGCAACTTAAGACCATTGCTCCTTGTTCTGTCATCTGCCACCACTGAGAATAGCCGAGCTCCATCCTCTTTGGAACCCCCCTTCAGGTAGTTGAAAGCAGCTATCAAATCCCCCCCTCATTCTTCTCTTCTGGAGACTAAACAATCCCAGTTCCCTCAGCCTCTCCTGATAAGCCATGTGCTCCAGACCCCTAATCATTTTTGTTGCCCTCCGCTGGACTCTTTCCAATTTTTCCACATCCTTCTTGTAGTGTGGGGCCCAAAACTGGACACAGTACTTCAGATGAGGCCTGACCAATGTCGAATAAAGGGGAACGATCACGTTCCTCGATCTGCTGGCAATGCCCCTACTTATACAGCCCAAAATGCCGTTAGCCTTCTTGGCAACAAGAGCACACTGTTGACTCATATCCAGCTTCTCGTCCACTGTGACCCCTAGGTCCTTTTCTGCAGAACTACTACCTAGCCATTCGGTCCCTAGTCTGTAGCAGTGCATGGGATTCTTCCGTCCTAAGTACAGGACTCTGCACTTGTCCTTGTTGAACCTCATCAGGTTTTTTCTGGCCCAATCCTCTAATTTGTCTAGGTCCCTCTGTATCCGATCCCTATCCTCTAGTGTATCTACCATGCCTCCCAGTTTAGTGTCATCTGCAAACTTGCTGAGAGTGCAGTCCACACCATCCTCCAGATCATTAATAAAGATATTAAACAAAACCGGCCCCAGGACCGACCCTTGGGGCTTGAAACCGGCTGCCAACTAGACATGGAGCCATTGATCACCACCCGTTGAGCCCGATGATCTAGCCAGCTTTCTATCCACCTTACAGTCCATTCATCCAGCCCATACTTCTTTAACTTGGTGTCAAGAATACTGTGGGAGACCGTATCAAAAGCTTTGCTAAAGTCGAGGAATAACACATCCACTGCTTTCCCCTCACCCACAGAGCCAGTTATTTCATCATAGAAGGCAATTAGGTTAGTCAGGCACGACTTCCCCTTGGTGAATCCATGCTGACTGTTCCTGATCACTTTCCTCTCCTCTAAGTGTTTCATAATTGATTCCTTAAGGACCTGCTCCATGATTTTTCCAGGGACTGAGGTGAGGCTGACTGGCCTGTAGTTCCCCGGATCCTCCTTCTTCCATTTTTTAAAGATGGGCACTACATTAGCCTTTTCCCAGTCATCTGTGACCTCCCCCGATCACCATGAGTTTTCAAAAATAATGGCCAATGGCTCTGCAATCTCATCCGCCAACTCCTTTAGCACCCTCAGATGCAACGCATCTGGTCCCATGGACTTGTGCACGTCCAGTTTTTCTAAATAGTCCTGAACCACTTCTTTCTCCAGAGAGGGCTGGTCACCTTCTCCCCATACTGTGCTGCCCAGTGCAGCAGTCTGGGAGCTGACCTTGTTCATGAAGACAGAGGCAAAAAAATCATTGAGTACATTAGCTTTTTCCACATCCTCGGTCACTAGGTTGCCTCCCTCATTCAGTAAGGGGCCCACACTTTCCTTGACTTTCTTCTTGTTGCTAACATACCTGAAGAAACCCTTCTTGTTACTCTTAACATCTCTTGCTAGCTGCAACTCCAAGTGTGATTTGGCCTTCCTGATTTCACTCCTGCATGCCTGAGCAGTATTTTTATACTCCTCCCTGGTCATTTGTCCAATCTTCCACTTCTTGTAAGCTTATTTTTTGCGTTTAAGATCAGCAAGGATTTCACTGTTTAGCCAAGCTGGTCGCCTGCGATATTTACTATTCTTTCTACACATCGGGATGGTTTATTCCTGCAACCGCAATAAGGATTCTTTAAAATACAGCCAGCTCTCCTGGACTCCTTTGCCCTTCATGTTATTCTCCCATCTGTTCCCTGAAGGAGTCAAAGTCTGCTTTTCTGAAGTCCAAGGTCCGTATTCTGCTGCTCTCCTTTCTTCCTTGTGTCAGGATCCTGAACTTGACCATCTCATGGTCACTGCCTCCCAGGTTCCCATCCACTTTTGCTTCCCCTACTAATTCTTCCCTGTTTGTTTGTACAAAAATGATTTGTAGCTTTGTCACCTTAAGGCTGTGTTACTGCAGTGTGCTCCACATGGGCCTACAACACTGAGAAACTTCCGTGAAGAATGTGGCTGACTCACACTCTAAGGTCACTCTCATTCCCCTCCAAGATCTTATCAATGGTAGAGTCACCTATCTTTCCGCATTTGCTTCATTTTCCCATTTGTTGGGATAGCTGTAAAATTTTCTACTCTGTGAGTGGTGCAATAAACTTGGAGCTGCTGCTTGATAATGTAGACCTTCTTCAGTCAAGCCAGCTCATTTATTGAACTAACAGTCCAATTTCATCAGAACCCATTAGGCTTAATTCACAAACCAGTGCACCTTTCCTTATAACAATAATGTTAAAGAAATTCATGAACCACTAAATTTTGACATTGTTAAAATCATGAATAATTTTTCAAAGGAAAGAAATTGATGATCTGGTTTTAGTACACCCTTTCCATGGGTGCTACCTCCTAATAATGGTATTTCTATAAGCACAGAGCCAAAGGTCAATATATTTTTTCTTGCTTCCAATGCATTGATGGATAAATATATCCTGAGGTAATAAAATCTTCTGGCTATTCATTTTGGAATACCTTGAGTATTTGTACATTCCAAGACGATTCAATATTGTTTTAATTGGGAGGGAGAAACAGATTTAAATTGAGTGACTCTGATAAGCTTGACAAAAAGAAAAAAATTTATGTTGGCTAGTAGAACAAATATACTAGCCTGATTTTCATGGTTATATAAGTGTATTGAGAGAGAAAAAGGCATAATTTATTACACTTTAGCCATTTGAGTGAATTTGAGAGTAAGATGATATAACTGGTTTTCACTGGTTCTTTGTGGTCAATCACAATTTCCTGGTACCCCATGATGGCACAATTAAGAACTTGCTAGTCCAAATTCAGCGGTGATGTCAATTATGGTTTAAGTTGGAACTTGAAATGTAGGCCTCACAGTAGTACAAAGTCCCCTCCAGATGGGAAGGCTTGTATTGGCACAAGGTGTTCACTACCATATTACAGCCAAGAGATTGATTGCCAGCCAGTGCACCTCAAAAGGAGATGGCACAGGTCTGAGAGAGGGCTTGGCCAGAGCACCTGGGAGGAGTGTGGATTCAGTGCATAGCACACCCTATGCAGGCAGGTCCCGGATAGACCCCAGACTGTATTTTAATTGGTGTCCTCTCCTGGTGTGGACCTCTGTAAACTGCACAGTCCCACCCCATGGGGTGAATCTCCCTTGTGTACAGCTTGCCTGTACTTAGTTGCAAGGGTGAATCAAGTCCAGTGAACATACACGGGAACCATTGCAGGCTGAAAGGTGGGCTGTAATGATTATAGTAGGACAAGAAATCACCATGAAAATGTAAGATAAAGAGCAAGTGGTGCTTTATATTATAACTTCCTGTACTTTCTTCTAGTTATTTCTCCTGTAACAATCCTAGCCTTCCACCCCTTTGACATGTAGGTTACACTGACTTACATTGTCTGGACCAGATGGTACATATTCCACTTCCATGAAGCTACTTGGCCCCCTTCTACTCCTAGTGAAATTCACCCGAGGGAACCCCCATTTGCCCTCTTTTCCAGACTATGCCTGGGGAAGGCAGCTTGATTTTCTGCAGATAGCTCCATAAGGCCCCCTGTTTGCCTTGTGCCACTGCAACCTTTTCCTGAAGGACTTTTCACTGCAAGAGGCCCTTTTCCAGGGTGTGTGTGGATGGTCTGAATCAGACCCATTTACCAAGATATGATTTACTCTTCTACTTACGTTACCTCTGAACCTGCCTCTCTAAATGTATCTTTCAAAACACTCCCCCAGATTAAGAAAGTTAAAGTCCAAGAGGTGTTTTGTGAGAGGGAGAGTAGCTCATTGGAAGCCTGAATGCTGAGCACATGGGTTGTGATATCTCATTAACAGAAACATTATGACATGTGTCCTTTTTCATTATTAATTTTTATGGGGTGGCCATCTTTACATGACAGCTGAGAGTCACCCACTTTTAATTAACTGTGAATCCATTCTTTTAAAAAGTGACCCTAACAGATACATAAATAGTTTCATTGAGATTGGGAATTGATACAGTAAACAGTACATTAGAATTCTTTCTAGTAGAGCCACTGAAGTTTACTTTTGTCACGTTACTGTTACACGTTTTCAGCCACAGCACTGGAGAAAACACTAAATCATGTCTGAAAAGTCCACTGGAAATAGATATGGCATAATATCACTGAGTTTTAAATTCTTTGCATGACATTTTTGGAACATTTTGAAAAATAACCAAGGATCACCTAGATGTTCCTAATCCGGAAACCCAGGTAAAATTGCTTACTTGCTGAGTCCCTAGACTTGTCCATTGTGATGAGACCATAATACACAAAGTACAATGATGTAACAGAAAGATCTGCATCTGTCTTCAGTGTTAAGGTTAGCTACTTGGTAATATGTATTTCACTTTAATTGTTGTTCTGTTCAAATGTATTAGGATTCAAATTTCCTTGGACAGTCATACTCCCTGATTCAAACTGAAATCCCCTTCTATTGTCTTGTTATAAACGCCAGACAAGAGTTTCCCCTACAGGAGTCTCTTGACTATGTATAGTCTAGATTTGGCCTAAGATGCTGATACTTTGGAGTCATTCAAATACGTGTCTATTCAGATGTAAGCTTTTAAAATAATTTTCAAACATAATTTTCTGGCTCATCATAAATTATGTTTCTTTTTTATTTCCCTTTCAGTATTCCTTGTAATTCAACAAGAGCATTTGTGAGAAGTTTGGAACTAGTTTAGACAAGCCTGAGACCCACTGTCTGAGAACATGACAACTATGACCTCCATTCTGTGCACATATAATGGGCCCACCATTATCTGTCTCTGGTAAATTCTGTTCTCCTCCCAAACTGTAATAAGAATAGGGTGAAGAATTCTTTCTTTGCTTTACTCCCAAGGGAGAAACTTCTGTAGCAAATTGACTTCTTGTATCTACAAAAACAAGAATAGCAAGATACCGTACATGGTAATTGTATGCAGTGTTCAAAATATTTTAAATGAACTTGTTCTTACAAAGAAATAAGTTATGAAGTTAACTTTTACGTGTGTGTGAATAATTAAACTATTGTCACTACTCTAAATTATCATCCATTGTTAACTTACATCATTAAATCTTGCCTCTTTGCTAAAGAATAATGAAAAATACACTTAATTAACAGTTATTGCAAGCTCCAGGCCATTGATAACACAGTTCTCAGACTGAATTTCACAAGTGTGTTTTGTACTTGACTTGAAATTACTTGCTTTATACCAAACCCCTGCTTGGTGATGTGGGCATAACAAATTTTGTATCAGAAGAACAAATTCCCCTAGTAAATTATGTCACTATTGGTTAAAATTAGGTTGCTATAAGCAAACCACGCCAGTGTTATTTTTTTCAATGCAGAGGGTGGCGTTATGATCTGAATCTGCTGCCTTAGTTCCTTTTAGTAAATTTATGAAAGGCCTAAGCTATCTGCAAAATCTGATAAAATCCCACCTTCTCTGCCTTTTAGCTTCATTGTAGCAGTTCAGCTGATGATTTTGGGGAGGTTTTGTAACAGCTCCCTGAGGAACAAGCCAGAGTTTTCGAGAAGATGACTGTTGTTAATTTCCTTGTTGTTTCGATTAAGGAGGTGATAGATTTTTTTTCCTTGGATATTGTTAAAGAGGCTTGCCAGCACTGTAAAGAATGTGCTGCATTCTTCAGATGAAATAAGGCCAATCAGTGGAATAATGAGGAAAGTAATATCTCCCCAGAGAGTCTGATTGGGTTTTCATCAAATCAGCCAACCTTTTCCAGTCATTTACACCAACGTTCACTCCATGCAGGGTGTTATGCTGTCTCAGATCCTTTCCGCTTTTTAAATCCCTGGTGATTATTACTGATAACTGAATAATTGGGATGAAGTCAATTTATGTATATTGTATATGCTCTCTATTTTAAAATTAATTATTTTGGTCTTATATTTTTAAAAATATATTTTAAATGTCTTTCCTATCCTGGAAGCAATTCCAAAGAGGAAAGGGATATGCCAGTGCTCTGGAGAATTTATCCCTTTCTGACAGTGCATGCCCTTTTTATTTTTAATGTGTGGGGTTGTCTCCCATGGACTGAAGCTTATTTAGCACTAGGTCTACCATCCTGTGACAAGACACCCAATTCTTGTTGTAATTAGAGACTGACACATTTATTTTTATTTATGCATTAATTTGGCTCTCCAAGATAAACCTCTAAAATGAGCCATTTAATTTACCAGGGAGTCTGGGAGAACAACAGTTACCAGGATGTTCCATTATTTCACTTCTTTTTTTTTTTCAATCAAAATCACAGTATAAAATGAATGTACAGCACCTTGCTGTAGACAGACACAAACGTGCACACACGCACAGGCATCTATTGTACAAAACAAGAACTTTAAATATTGATAATTCTAGACTGGACTGCTATACCACTTTTGCCCCTCTGCCTTGCTGATGGTTTCCAATTGCATCTGTGCAAATCAATAATCTTTACTGACCAATATTAAAATAATATGAAGATTTAAAGGGCCAGATCCTCAGATTGTGTAAATCAGCATAGATCCACTGAAGTCAAGGGAGTTGTGTCAATTTACAGCAGCCGATCATCTGGTCTGGTATGTGTCACTTAGTGTATATGTAAATGTATGGCAAATGACTGGCTCACCAGGGCTACACTCACGCAGGACTAATAATCCATTTCCTATAAACCAATGGCTTCTTTGCCAGCACTAGAAAACGGCTAGTAGCACAAAAAAGACAAGCTGGAAGAGAGCTGTGCCACTTAAATGCATCTGTATACTGAATGTTGTATGGCTGGCAATTGCATACATTGCTACACAATGTATTGTGAAGACATTTCTTTTTCTTTTGAGATGGTAGTCACTATATGCAGGACGTGTGGAGTAGCTGAAAATCCAGCATCCTATCCAAGCTAGCTTCCTTCTATGGATGAAAGAGTCAGAGACAGTGTGGAATCGTTATACACAAACACATTTATGGCATATTTGACAAGCTCCTGGACCACATCAGGCATGATCTGATTACATCACTAAAATTAATGTGCTCTTTGGATATTTCACACAGCGATCTGGGAGGCATTTATTTCCTGCATTGGGGGAAACATGTTTAGCATGTGAAAGTTTTCAAAATTAACTGAGTTCCATTCACACCAGTCCTCCCACACTGCTCAGCAAATGATTCAAAGCCTTCAGCGTGATTTCATCTGTGCAGGCTCTAATCCACTTACTTAATGAAATACATAATTAACATATTATAATTGCAGTAAAGATGGTTTTGACAGAAATCATTTCCCGTATCTAATACCGTGGTAATTTAATCTGTTCCCCACTCCCTAACACGACCCTCCGTGATTAAGTTTCATAAGAATTTTTTTGATTGATTGATTCATCTGACGTGCCTGGGCCCTGCTAAAGGAGTGTCTGTCAGTTTACAGAGTGCCACGTGATGTTGTGGCAGATGGTTGTGGAGAGGCTCTTTGCGCTGTCTCCCTGTGTGGTCGGTTTTTTGGTTTTTTTTTTCTTCTAAATGCCCTGATAATCCAAATACAGCTAGCCTGATCCACTAAATCACTACATGTTTTTATATGCTGTCTTTTTAGTTCTGTGTATGGTTATTAAACTGGGGAAGGCAGGATGTGTTAAACTAGGAGGTCTAAATCCTAATGCTGACATTCACTTCCACAATAAAACAACCCACACAGATACTTTTCATTTGATTTTTCTTTCTGTTTGTTTTCAACACAATCTCTCTAGTCTGTCATTCATGCACAGGCAGTTACTTGAGTTGAAAGGGCCAGCAAGCCAAGTCATATAGACCTTCTCAGCTAAAATATCACTTGTTACCTGCAGGAATGTATAGGAGGTATTATCAACCACTGGCTTTTCAAGTCAGACTCGAACTGCTGCTCTCTTCATATGGGTCAGGAGGTAATGTGCTGCAAAGGGGTTGTGGCAAATGATCATGTCCTTTCCATGGACTGAAACCCTATACTTTTTTTAATGCTGTCTGTCTCCAGGAGATTATGGCCTGATGGCATTGTGAAAAAAATGACTAAAGTGAAGGGATGTTGCATGACTTCCAATGAAATGTTTGAGAATACAGTGCATTCTCCCCTCTAAAAGAATTCTGCAAGCTCTGGTTTGCAATGTTGTTGTTGTTAGGGCTCTCACAATAACATTCTCCTCATGCAGCGCCTTCAAAAACAGGCTGCAAGGAGCTAACCAGTCCTCAAACACCCCTGCGTGGGAGCCAAGTGTGGTACCGTCCAAATTGAAGAAAATGGGACAGAGGGGCTGAGTGACCTGACCCATAGCCACTAGTGACTCATTGCAAAAGTTGAGATTAGAAGGCATCACATTCTCTAGTGGAGTCAGACACTTGAATAATCTAGTTTTGTCTGTCTCAGGAGTAGCATTCTGTCATCACTAACTAAAATGTGCCTGTACACCTGAGAACAGTGGCAACATTTGCCCCTTACCTGCCTCTTGCTTTTTCACAAAATATCTGCAGACAGGTTTAATTAAAAGGTAACATTAATACTCAGCAATAATACAGCAGTTCTCAGTGATACCTCACAAAACACTTAACAAAGATGGTTATACATTATTATCCCCACTTTACAAAAGGGAAAATGAGGCACAGAGAAGCACCCTGGTGAGTTAATGGTTGGGCCAAGCCACTGCAAAAAGTAAATCCACTGTAGTCCAAGTAAATCAGGAAAATGTTTGTTTCCAGTTTTGTTGTACTATTTGATTATATCATTTAGTGCACCCGTTCTCAAACTGTGGGGTTGGGATCCCGTTTTAATAGGGTCACCAGGGCCAGTGTTAGACTCGCTGGATCTTGGGGCGTGAAGCCAAAGCCTGAATGCTTTAGTCCAGTGCAGCAGGGCTCAGGCTTTATTCCCCTCCCCCCCGCCCCTGCCCAGGGTCATGTCGTAATTTTTGTTGTCAGATGGGGGTCGCAGTGCAATGAAGTTTGAGAACTGCTGACACAGAACAGCCAGCGGGTGGCTGAAATGCAACCCCGGAGAATTCCCTCTGCATGGAATTGCCATAGAAGCTCCTATGTCCCCACCACTCATGGCCTGTTGAGTAGGTGGTGCACCAAGGACGATGGGCGCATGACTGGGATGTGACTGTGCCCTGGATTTCCCCAGGTACTATAACAGCCTCGAGGGACTGGCTGTGGTCACAAAGTACGTACTTCCCACTATGCTTGGGATGAGCCCAGCAGCTGACAGCTGCATGGGTGGGGGAAAGGAAGGGATAAGATGTACCACCCTCAACTCCCCCGCCTGCCACCTTCCTTAGCTGCACCCAACTATAGCTCAGATGCAGCCCAGGATTTGGGCCCATATGGTGGTCATAATGCAACAAAGTGCATATTTAAAACTACAGATAGGCCTGATCTCAACCCCCCACATCTCTTAACAGTGGGGAATTTTGGATTTGGACTAAAAGTCCCTGACTGAGATTTGCCTTTGTAATGAACAATCAGAACAGCAGATACCAACCTTCCAGCCAGCTCTGGGGGCATTCAGATCTGGATTAAATTCTGAACCTCACTATAGCCTGTTTAAAGGCCAGCCTGGACCACCAAAGCTGAACATCACAGGAGTCTATGACTCAGGCCCTTCTCTATTAAAGAGTGATTTATTTTAGTCCAGTAATTTTTGGCATATTAGAACTAACCTACGTTTGACTGTGTCTGCTTCTATAAACTGAATGGTAGGGAATACTTGAAAGCACTCTATCTTTTGTGGCGTGCAGTAGCTGTGTCAATGTAAAATGCAATGCATTAATTCTTCTACATCTATGCTTTTCTATAGTGCCCTACTGTGTTTGTTTGTAGACTCGATCACTGACTTGTATACTAGTGGTATTGTGTTCGTGTAAGAACTTGGGCCAAGATTATCCTGTAGTAAGTGAAGACTTTCCACTTCATAGCTAAGTCTCTCCCATGAATGTGCTGATCTGTGCCCCTGCTAGTGGCTTGGAGAAATTTACGTTACTACACCTCTACCCCGATATAACGCAACCCAATATAATGTGGTAAAGCAGTGCTCCAGGCTGCGCACTCCGGCGGATCAAAGCAAGTTCGATATAACGCGGTTTCACCTATAACATGGTAAGATTTTTTGGCTCCCGGGGACAGCGTTATATCGGGGTAGAGGTGTATTAACAAAGACTCTGCCATCCCAATTGTAATGTGAAGTACTTGCCAATGAGCAGCTACAGCACAGAATGCAAGACAAATTAAGAGCAGGAGTTTATGTGAAAGGAGAGGAACACAGCTTAAAAAAAAAATCAATGCGAATGGTCAGTTGTTTAATACACTCTCACAAACCCACACAGCACCCCTCCCATCTCCTTCTGCAAACCCACACAGAGTTCAAGAAGGTGCTTGCACATGAGTGTGTGCGCACACACACATAGACACACACACACACATACGCGCGCAGAGTGATGCACAATTCCTACCTCCAAGTCATTGAACTTGAGTCAAATTTCTTTTGCCTGGGAGTGGGAGACGGAGCGGGAGGCTCCTTTGTGAGTGGCAAGTGTACATGAACACCACCACATCAACTGCCAATATGTTATGAGGCCTTGGTAACAATCTGGAGTCTCTGGGGAGCTCTGCTGCAGTTCAAGTGAGTATCAGACAGAGAGAAAACAATTTCTGGTGCCAATAATGCAGCACAGATGAAAAATGTTTTAATATTTGAAGCTGCTTTATGGCAGAAGCAATGACAGTGATGGAGTCAATGTCAGCTTTTTTCCTTTAAATGTCATCTTTCGTCTATGAGTTTTTTCTGCTCTGGAGGCATGCAAGCCTGATGCTGACTGTTTGCAACCATTGATCATTGATTTTATTCTAAATGGAAGCTTGCCAGAAGACTAGAAATTCTGGAATTTATTAGGATTTCTTTAAGAGGCACTTTAGCTCAACAGTTCTCATTACTGTCTTTACAATGTTACTTATTTTTCTTTTTATGTCATATGATTTGTAAAGGGTTAGTACTCAGAGAACAATATACGATTAAACCATTGTGCACGCTGGAGTTGCCAGCTTAGGGGAAAAAAGCATTCTTACGAGAGCTAAGTATGTATTTGAGTATTAAACAGCAACTAATGTCTGTTTCAGAGGCAAAAGTGCTATTTTGAAATTTGTAGACATAGATTTTGATTAAACTGCAGTTCAATTGCAGCTTTGATTAAATAAGGTCACTCTTAAATTAATAACTCTTAAATACATAAATAAAAAGGCTAAAACATCTTTATATTTTGACATTTGGTACATAAACATTGTACTGTATGTACCAAATGCCAGAATATAATGAAAGTTTGTCCTGTTAAACTAATACTACTGATGGACAAAAATGTCTTCGACTCTAATAGCATTTCAATGTATTTATTTACAGTGACATTATTCTGAGCATGCCAACAAGGACTGGTTTAAAGCTTTATTACATATTAACATTTAACATGTTTGTGCGCTTATGTATAGATGATTAGTCTTCATTTGGTTAAAAAGAATCCATTTACGATTATACAGTAGGCTAAATGTTTTCAGTTTCTGATGTGTTTCCATTGGCACAAGACTAGTTCAAACAGGTACGTTAGCTTTTTGGCTGAGATGTCTGACATTCAAGCTTTATTACAGAGCAATGTATCCAGGGAATGTGAATTATAGTTAGTATCAACCTTGGCCTACTAAAAGCATCATTCAGCCTAGTTGATTATGGAATTTACTCTGGGGTTTGGGCCTGAAGATCCATCTACTGAACTGATATTGTTTATTTGTGTAGTCACAAATATGTTGCAGCCGAGACAAAAGAAAAATCATAGAGGAAAATATGCTAGATGAAGAAGGATGACCAGAGAAATACATAAGAGTAAAGAGCCAGAAGTGAAGTTTATTGCCACTGTTTAGATAAAACTAATTCTGCCAAACCCTTTAATAAACCATCAAGTGCAGCACTTGAAATGTTTAAAAAAAAAAAAAAAAACTTTCCAGAAAACGAACTGACCATCTTGGAAGCTGTAAACTGAGTTTCCAGTGTACGAGGGCTGATCATATCCCATTGAGCAGGATGCTTTTAATGTTTGTAGAATATGAACGGTCATAGTCTGCAATAACATAGTCTGTGTAGCATACTGCCTGAACTGTAACTGGGGTTATAGAAACATCAGAATATTCTCTGCTTGCCTCACCGCCATCCACTTTTCACAGGCAATATCCCCACATACCTCA